>NW_020664409.1:88218696-88268178 GCF_002925995.2 Terrapene triunguis | reverse complement strand
CGGGAGGGGGCGGGCTCCGGCGCCCGGCGCTCGGCGGGGGGGCGGCGCTCGGCGGGGGGGCGGTGCGGCGCTCGGTGTGGGGGCTCGGTGGGCGGCGCTTTTTTTTGCTGCTTGGGGCAGCAAAAAAGCTAGAGCCGGCCCTGCCAGGAGGAGGCACCATCTTAGCAGTGAATGGAACACTCCATCACACTGCTAAAACTAGATAAAGCCCTAGTGTTTTATACTAGAGAGAAAACATTAAAGCCAAGTGTAATACCAATACATTGCTCCAGCCCACGCAAAAGCAACACACGCACACATATGGACCTTTTTTGGGAAAACACACATTTTTCCACAGGATACTGATATACCATATACAACTAAAATACAAATAGCAAACTAGGCCATAAACCAACATTTTAATCCTTTTTTAAACACACACACATACATGTTAGCGATATTTCTGAAATTTACTTTCAAACAGGATAAAGAACCGATGGTACATGCTTCCTCTGTTTTCCTCTATAGGCGTAATGAGCAAGTAAACTTTTATTTAGTATTATTCTCCAAATGCTTAATTTACTGTGTTTACACAAACCCCTTCATAGCCTGTTTAAAACAAGATTTGTCAGAAACACATGCATTGTAAAGGAATTTTATCTAGCCTTGGTGAGCAACAGCTTGCAGTTGTTGGTTCCACACTAAAACGATCACACTAAAGACATGTATCATTATTAGTAAGGCTATCCAAAGAAAAAAGTATATTTTTTCAGAGCTATAAAATAAACAGTATATCTCTTGCAGTCCAGTAGCCATCATTTCCAAGATGTTTTCTGTTATGTTTAAAAAAAAAAAAGCACTGTTTTTTATCCCTGTCTACCTTTTTGTTTCAATCAAATATCTATATTTAGCTGGTTGTTTGGATCACTATAGCTCTTAATTAATAAGACACAGATGAATTTATGAATCCCTCCCAGCATTGCCTTTTGTGGTCTGTGGGAGAAAAACTGTCTACACAACAGGGCTGTTTTTGGTTAATTTTTTAGTTAAAATATATATTTTTTTCCTATTGCAATTAAAAACAGAACACTACTTAGCCTTTTTACAGTATTAAGCAGTAAATCACCATCCATAACAACCCTGAATGTTACTGTACCCCCACTGCTGGCTGAGGACTTGTAGCTGGCAATGAATGTCTTAGGTTTTTTTCATTTTAAACATGTTTCTTTTGTGTTTAAAGTGCTGGTTTGTTTTTAAATAAAAATGGACATAGCACCACCACAGTAAACAGACCTCAATTACCCTCAGCTTTTAACTGTGTGGTCAGGAGAAGTTTGTTCTTACAACTAGGGCTGTCAATTAATCACAGTTAACTCACGCGATTAACTAAAATAATAATAATCGTGATTAAAAAAATTAATCGCAATTAATCACACTTGTAACAATAGAATACCAATTGAAATTTATTAAATATTTTTGGATGTTTTTCTACATTTTCAATATTGATTTCAATTACAACACAGAATACAAAGTGCACAGTGCTCACTTTATATTATTTTTTATTACAAATATTTGCACTGCAAAAATGATAAACAAAAGAAATAGTATTTTTCAATTCACCTCATACAAGTACTGAAGTGCAATCTCTTTATCGTGAAAGTGTAACTTACAAATGCAGATTTTTTTGATTACATAACTGCACTCAAAAACAAAACAGTGTAAAACTTTAGACCTACAAGTCCACTCAGTCTTTCTTCTTATTCTGCCAATTGCTAAGACAAACAAGTTTGTTTACATTGACGGAAGATACTGCTGCCTGCTTGTTATTTACAATGTCACGTGAAAGTGAGAACAGGTGTTTGCATGGCACTTTGGTAGCTGGCGTTGCAAGGTATTTACATGCTAAACATTCGCATGCCCCTTCATGCTTCGGCCACCATTCCAGAGATCATGCTTCCATGCTGATGATGCGCGTTAAAAAAAATAATGCGTAAATTACATTTGTGACTGTACTCCTTGGGGGAGAATTGTATGTCTCCTGCTCTATTTTACCCACATTCTGCATATATTTCATGTTATAGCAGTCTTAGATGATGACCCAGCACATGTTGCTCATTTTAAGAACACTTTCACAGCAGATTTGACAAAATGCAAAGCATGCTCCTATACGTCTGTTAGTCTATAAGGTGCCACAGGACTCTTTGCTGCTTTTACAGATCCAGACTAACATGGCTATCCCTTTGATACTTGACAATAGACTGTATAACTCTCATATGCTCATGCGTGACACAGGCTCAGATAGTTCTATGCCTAGTGACATCCTTAAAGCCATATATCCATCCTCAACTTTACTCTGTGTCCTCTTCAATAACTTCTCTCCAGAATGGGCAAAAACAACTGGTGGCTGTTACATCTGTATCCTCTGATCTAATGCTGTCCAGGATCTTCAGGGTCTCTACAAACCCAGCTGTTGAGAGACTTTCAGAAAAGAAATACCATTAAATACCCATTTTAGATTTATGCAGCCACAGTTGGTTCCTCTGCTCCCAAAGCCCCAGACCCCTTGATATTTTATACCTTACATACATGTGACTCATCTTCACAGTTCAAATACTTAAAGGGAGACTCCCTAGCATCCCCCTTCATGGGATCAGACAAGGGACGGGCAACATGCTCATCAGATGGCCTCACGATCACCTGGGTTTCCTGGTCAGCTGCCAGAGTCTCCAGCAGCAGCTGAGTCAGAGGGCTCCCCATGACCCCCTCCCCCTTCCCAAAAACTGTTGCTCAAGTAGCACTCTTCTTGCAGGTGCCCGAGTACCACTGGAGCTAAAACAAATTCCACAGTTCTCATGCGGGTATTGAAGGGGGTCCATATTTCCTCTCTGTGTTTCTATGATTTCTGAAGATGAGTTCTTTGTACATGTGCCCCTTGTATATACGTAGCAAGTGAGACTATATTTAGGTAATGCAGCAACCTAGAATATAAATAACTGTGTTATTAGGAGACTGACACTGTACTTGAAATAACTTTGAGTAGTTCAGTTTATCTTCAGTACTGTGAACATTATAGTACAGCACATGATTCTTGATAAAGGCATTAGTGAGGATATCACTATTTTTATGCTAAACTAGTGACAGGAGAAAGCTGTAAAATTACTTTATCACCACCTAATTTAGATAAGACCATTTATTGTTCACTCCATGTATCTGACCTTCTGTCAAGGGTGAAGCATTTTAAATTAAAATAGATAGGAATATACCGCCGATGATATCAAATGTTCCATAATTCTTTCAAACAGACATTTTATCGTTTGAACGTCACATGTCAGAGCTGTCACCTAGGCTATCTGCTATGTTAAAATGTTTTACTGTGTTTCTCATTACCTTCTTAATTCACGAACAGCCAAGGAGATATCAGACTATAAACCGGTCTCTGGTCCAGGACTGGATATCTCCAGTTCTTGGTCTAATACTAAATAAATACTAATAATTGGTCTAATACTAAATAAATGTGTAGAAGAAAGGAAACATTTCCTGATACTCTAATGTTACAAATCAATGTAAGTCCCAGCAGTCACAAATTAATGGTCAGAGTGCAAGTGAAGCAGTCACAGTTGCCTGATAAATGTAATTTATCAAATAGTCCCATGATTTGTCACATTTATTATAAACAAGTATAACATATACACACATTATAGTATGTGGCCAAGTTGAGTGCCTAAAGTTATGCATCTAAATCCTTATTTAGGCACTCAAATAAGTGGATTTATTTTCAAAAGGGGTCGGATTTTCATAATCTCCCACCGATTTAAAGGAATAACTCATAAAGTAAACACAGTACACTGCTGATGTGGCTGTGATCTAGCCTAACAGGGATTCTCTGTCAGAGTGTCTACAACTGGTTCCTGTCTCCATGCAAGAAAGTCTGTCAGAGTCAACACCATGTTGGGGACAGTACATAGGGTTCTGCATAACGTGAGGCCACTATACACTCTGAAGCTTAGCCCTCCATAATACATCCACCAAATTGTCACTAGTTTTTGGTATTCTGCAGCCAAACAGCAGCTGTGTTGACATGCTTAACACTGCAATATAATGTACGCCATGTACCACCAAATAATGCCATCCTCTATGAGACAAAAACATTTTCTAATTTCCCCTTTCTCCCATATAGTTTATTCACAATCTGTAGGAAGAAAACCATTTCCTATCCCTATTTCGGCCATCTCCGGCAACTAACATTTCCTAAGCTAAGACAAAATGATTTGTCTGTTAGGACATGGATTTTATTCATGCACATTGTTACTACTTACGTATCTGATTCTGCTGTCACTTTACACTGATGCTACACAGTTACAGCTCCATTCACCTCAATGGCTCCATTATTCCATCCAGTGTGACAGCTGAACTCACTCCCATCTATTTGGAGATGCCAAACTGGGACTGAAGTGCCAGTTTGAGTCATAAGAGTGCAGGTTTGTTTTTAAAAGATGTCCCACATGGGAGCTGAAATACAGGTTTTTGACAGGGTTTCCTTTATAGGCCATCACATTCATTAAAGAATTGAAAAGAACTATTTGTGTGAGTTCATAAGAATACAATATTAAGAACATTTTTCAAAATGTTGCTATGCAATTTAAAGGTCCTTTCCTGACCTCATTTATGCCCTGTTTTATGGATTTTTGCATGATTTAAGTGAACAATTAGTGTAATTTGTCTCCTTTAAATTATTAAATATAATTAACCGCTCTCTCTCTCTATATATATATATACATAGTGCGCTGCTAGAATTTTTAATTGAAAAAAGACAGTCTAATTATTAAGGGACTGGGACTCAAGATTCACTTCCTGGATTTACTTCCTAGCTCTGCCACAGCCTTCCTGTGTAGCCTTGGGTAAGTCACCGAATCTCTCTGGGCCTGATCTGAAGTTCACTGAAATCAATGGGAAGCTTTCCATTGACTTTAAAGGGTCTTGGACCAGGCTGTCTGTGCCTTAGTTCTGTCTGTAAAATGGGGACAATAATGTTTTACTACCTAACAGGAATGTTGTGAGGATAAATTCATTAAGGCTTGTGAGATGCTCAGAAATGATGGTGTTATAGGGAGGGGTGTATAATTACCTAGAGATAATGAAGGCCCTGTACCAGTAAATTCTTATGCACATGCTTAACTGTATGCACATGATTTCAGTGGAAAATACATACTCAAAGTTAGTAAATCTTCTCGAATTGGGGGCAAAGTGCAAGCCCTTTGGTTACAGGGGCACCAACAACTTAAAAATTACACTTCTGGCTGAAATGTTTTTTCCTCCTCTTGGTATATGTTGCAACTAAAATTACTGTAACTGAAAAAGATCAGAGGAAACATTTTTTTCTTTTCATTTTGAAAAATACTTTTACAGATGGCAGAATGTGATTGTGAAACCACAAAATTGTCAGGAAGACTCAGTGCCAAAGAGAGTGCCTGAAAATATATTGACCTCAATTATTTGAAAATGACTAGATTAGATATCTAGTCCATTTGGTGTCCCTTTAATATTGATTGATCAATCTAATCTTCTTTGTTAATGAATGGACCTCATCAGCAATGCTTACTCTAGTCTTAATATAGCAGGAGGTTATACAATTTAACATTTCTAAAAGATACATCATTAATGTATAAGAACATTGTATATTTCTTAAAATAGGAAATTGAAAGGTAAGTAAATGTTTCCAAAAGCATTGGAGATACTAGAAAAACAGGAAGTGGGGCAGCTATTTCAAAACAACAAATTACATGAATTCTCCTTACTAAATTGTTTTAAAAGTAGGAGAAAAACCTCAGAAAGCCACAAGAAGATTGTCATATAGTTTAAATATTGTAAGGGCTCATTAATGCACACTCCTGGCATATGTACATCCCTCGGCCCGCGCTGCTTCCTGCAGCCCCCATTGGCCTGGAATGGCGAACCATGGCCAGTGGGAACTGCGATCGGCCGAACCTGCAGACGCTGCAGGTAAACAAACCATCCCAGCCCGCCAGTGGATTTCCCTGATGTGCCGTGTGCCAAAGGTTGCCAATCCCTGTGCTATTGTAATCTTTGTAAAAAGTATGCCTTGTAAGGTATTTGAAAATTTATAATTTGCTGGTCATTACTGTCCTGATAAAATGTGTGTGGTGACATTGTACGTGAAATTTTAAGATTCCCCTGTATGATGTTAACACATGTTTCAAAACACACAGCCCTGCTCCTAGTGAGTTTGGCAAACACGTCTGTCCTAAACAAAGGAATGTGTGCTCTTTTTGATTTACATTTAAGCAGTAAACAGAATCATCAAGCAAGAAGGGACACAAAGGAAGCTCAAACAGGCGAGGAAAAGGCAGCAGGTAACATCCTTCCACATAGATTCTTTGTCTCCTGATACCCAACTGGAAATGTTTTTCAAGAGGGTGATTTGAGCCTATAAAAAGGAGGTACAAACACCCCACTGGACCCCTCTTGCTTTTCCTAACCATTGCATTCACTACACCTCATGCAACAAAGGAAGCCTCAGTTGGACTTTGGGAGAAGATGTCCTGTCCTAAGAAGTTTGGCCATTAAGACTGCGGAAAACATGTGGCGAGAAAACTTTGCTTGGAATTCAACATAATTTGTTAAATTGCATTTTAACTTTATTTTTCTTGTGACGATTTCTGACTTTGATGCCTCATTACTTGTTCTCACTTCAAATCTCTTTATAGTTAATAAATTAATTTTATTGTTTTATCTAATCCATCAATTTTAAATTGAAGTGCTTGGGAAAGTCCATTTGGGGTGGCAAGTTGTGTGCATATTATTTCTATTAAAGAATGGAGTTAATATAACTTTCATTGCCCAGGAGAGGGCTGGGTAGTACAGGACACACATTTCTGGGGGAAAATCTAAGACTGGGGGAGTGTTGGGCTCACCTGCAATATAACCAAGACTGGTGAGAGATAGAACGTAACTCACGTGTGGCTGGCAGGCTGTAGTTACGCATACATACTCAGGATGCAGCTTGCATGCTGAAAGGCTGTTTGTGAGTGGCCCAGGTGGGACCCCCTTCAGCCAGGCATTGTAAGGCAAGGGTGACACAGCTGCTCATTAGTCTGGATTGTACCCTGGTCTGTCACACCTCCAATTTTTAATCTAACAGATTAAAGATTTGTTCCTAAATATTTTCAAAATGCAATGTCTATTTTAGAGCCAGTTTAAGTTTTCAGCATAACATGTATAGACATTAAAAAAAAAAAAGGAAATAAACAATGCCCCTGAAAAATTATGGTGTTGAGATTTTTCAAACTTTTAGAAACCCATGTCATTGAAAAAAAAAAAAATTGAATCTCCATCTACATTCTCCCTTGACTGACACCCAGACAAAGTATGTATAGAAGTGTAATAAGCAACACAGATTAATTTTTAAGAGAACCTTACAGGCACAGAAAATGTTATCTTTCACCCTAAACTGACATGACAGACCAATAGAACGCACTGTAGCCACAGCTCAATCTCTTGCCCTTTCATTTCAAATCATATACATTTAAGTAGCTCTGTATTAAAATGAGTGCAAGTGTGACAGATGCCTAAGGTCACAGGATGCTTCCATTTTTAAATGCCTTTGTAAATCTCGCTCTTTAAATTGTCTTGATTAAAAATAACTTAAAATACCACAGTACTGGACAAAAATGCTGGACCACACAACTTTAAACTGTAATGCTTTGGACCATTTCTACAGATTCCTTAGGATTGATCATTCAGCTTCCTTATTTCAGTTTGAGATAGGCCTGAGTTGTACAATGCAGATCCAGAATCTGAACTTTATTCAAACTGAATGGTGTTTGGATCTGGTTTTCCAGATCAAGGGCATCCCTAATTATAACACACCAAACAGCACCCATCAGCACACTCATGGTACCATCTATATGTGCTTTACCCGAGGAGGAGTTTGATGGTGAGCTCTATGTTGTAGACCAATACAAAGTGAGGCCAGCTGAAAGAAACATATCTAAACATGTGTGTTACATATTTTGTTGCAAATAAGTGATACAGGGTCTTGCAGGGCCTTTGCCAAAGAAACTTCAGAGTGTAGAAAGCTGTGATTACAAGATCTGATTACTCAATAGTTGTGATTTACTTTTATTAGCTCTCTTTTGAGAATTATCCATGCTTACCAATATAGTTTAAAACCAAACTTGTGTTTCTAGTACTTCAAAAGCCACCATGAAAATTCCATGTTTAGTTGGAGGTAATCCAAGATGGCAGCAATGGATTGATGTTTGGGAGTTTGCAAATTCTGCCGTGGGAAATCTTGTAGGATCCCTGGTTTCCAAATGTAGGCACAATCTGTCCTAATCTAATTAACCACAGAGAATTGGAAAGATAAAATCAAAATATCCTTCAGACCAGGTATGGGACTTTTCCAATACATAGCCAACATGCCTAATTCCAAATACAATGGTCAGGTTCAAGCCCAGAATGCGAAGGAGTCTGATGCATAGGTGAGGGAATGTAAATCCGCATTTATGGTAGATTCAGACTTTTATCAAATGTCTATGTTTGAGAAGGAGGTTGTGTCACAGCTGGTTGCAGCAAAATGGAAAATTGTGGAAGTAAAATCATGGGTGACAGAGTAGAATTCAGAATTTTGTCTTTTTAAAAAATAACTGCACTGTCTAGCCAGCTCAGTGTCAATCAAATGACTTTTAAGAACTTTTGGTTTTGTTAAAATTTTGTAACAGGCCACATGCTGGAGTAACAAATACGCTGGTAAAACTGTGTTGTTGGTATCACAGGGCACATACGAAAAAGAGGCATGCCTAACTAGCTAATGGACTGGGCATTCTGTGACTGGGTTCAAGTTACAGAATTAGAATGCTTACAGTTCAAACAATGTGAGGGTCTTTTATGACGGAGGAATACATATATTTATGCTGTGAATCACGTATTATGTATAGTTTTTTCCCTAAAGCCTTTGGGTGAGATTTGCATAAGCACTCAGAGTTGGCCTAACTCTGTTCCTGTTGATGTCATTGACTCTAGAAAAATATAAACCTATCCTATCCATTCTCCACCTGACCACACAGCCTATCAGCAAGGAGATCTGCTCCTCAGGCACCCAATCATTTCAAAGGCAGAGGCTGCAGGAGGACTCATCTTCTACCACCGCTGCTGCAGGTAGGAGGAACAACTAGCAGGAAGGAGAGTCACCTAGAGGAACCTTTACAAAGTATAAGACAGATAAGTAGATCAAGAGGTATTGGACCAGGTGTGGAGGTGGAAGGATTGAAATTCTGAGGGGGAGGTACAAAGGACAGTATGGAAATAGTGGTGGATTTGAGGAGATGCATGATAGAGTATTGACTCAGAGAATGTCACATGTATCACCCAATGAACAGGAATTTTTTCAAGGAAAACCTCTTAAAAATTTGCCAGCAAATCACTACAATCTATCTCATCTGAGTCTTATCCTATTCCTTCTATCTGTCCATCTGTGTCTATGTTTTTATACCATCTTTCCTCCTAAACTTTTATTTGGATGATAGCCTGGAATATGAATGTTCTCCATTTGTCATTTTATTGTGCAATTGTTTTTTTCATTTAAATGTTATATAGTCAAGGTGCATTATTGCTAATAAATTGCAAAGCTGGCAGTCATTACATACCATCATGTCCATCAATAGAAAGCATAAACGTATTGTTCTTCTGCAACTCACAGTTAAGTATAAGAGGAAACAAAGTGCTGTTGATAACAGATTAAGCATATAATGCACAGACTTTAAGGCTTTTAGTCTCAAGAGATGCCACATTTCAATGTCACAGCCAGGATGTAATATTAGTA
Organism: Terrapene triunguis; assembly: GCF_002925995.2. Classification (NCBI taxonomy): domain Eukaryota; kingdom Metazoa; phylum Chordata; order Testudines; family Emydidae; genus Terrapene; species Terrapene triunguis. Next base: position 88,258,358 of record NW_020664409.1, on the reverse strand, counting down.
AACGAAGTTTCAGTCTGTCAGTCGGGCATGTTAGATTGAACATAAGGCATATTAAATACTTTTGCAATAAGCAAATCGCTATTGCCTGTGGACTGCAAGAGCTACAGTAGTTGTTCTAGGATTTTATAACACTTGAGCTACTTACTACAAGATCCAGTAATAAGATTTTATTTGTGAGGGAGGCTCCAGGCTACTCAAGCCTTTGCAAGCTTTTTTAATAGAAAAGAATGTTCTAGGGCAATTCATGGGCAAAAGAACACAGAAGAAAAGAATATCTACCCCCACTTCCTCCCCCCCAAAATCTTGTTATTTCTTATATTCAAAAGCTTTGTCCTATAGCTGTGCGAGTAACTGTTTTTTCTGGTTTGGTGGCCGAACCAAAAAAGAAAATAGGAAAACAAAAAACTCAGTTTGGGTTGAATAAAATGTTTTGTTTGACCTGAAAAAAATAAATTTTTTTTTTAGGAGGGATTTTTTTTTTTTACAATCTTTTACAAAATAAAAATTAAATAAAATTCTAAATGAAAAGACAATTCAAACTGAAAAAATCAAAACGTTTTTCGAAATGTAGAAACTAAACATTTTGATTTTTTCAGATTTTTTTTTTAACCAAAACAATTCAGTGAATTTGACATGAATTTGTAAAATGTTTAGATAGACCCAAATCTGCATTTTTGGCAAAGAAACAATCCTCACAACGTTTTGGGTGAAATTCCACCCCCCCCCCCAGTTCTGTGTTGTTCATGAAGGAACAGAGAGCAGGCTCTTCTGTGCTCAGGACTTTCTCAATCCCATGCTGCTCTTGTGGAGGTAAGCCATTTTAATGCTGAAAGTGATAAATCAGTGGAACAAGGAGGAGAGCTTACAGACAAATCAGTTAGTGGAAGGAGAAACAGATTTCTTAGACACTACAAACTCACATAGGGGAATTCTGATTTTGAAAATGAGACACCCATGTTGAAGATAGTACCTAGCAACTACATTTCCCCTTCAAGAAGACAGGCCAGGAGTTGGGCCCTGTTGCAGAGAGCAGGTGAAGAGGGTGGGGCCAGGAATTGTGTGGAAAAGCAGATAATGGTTTCTATGGAAGAATTGTATGGGAAAGAAGGGCTATGGGATCTACTGGCAAGCTTAGAAAGTTTCAAAGCATTACAGCATTCAAACTTTTGTCTGACCTGAACCCAAGCTCTGAACCTTCTGAGGTAGGCTCATTGATACCGGTATTACACACAAAACAGTGCATTAAACCAAGGCTACAATAAATTAGAAATCTCTTAGACGAAAATACTGATCTGTATGGTTTGATTGTTAAAGCTACATTGAATTACTTTATCTTATGCTCTTCTCAAATTGGTAGGCATTGGATGACATCTTTACATTTAAATTGTGCTGATTAGCCAGTTTTACCTTAATAACACTATGATAGTGACCGCCTTATCTTGCCCTTTAATTTTAAAATTAATGAAGTAATCATTTATCCTGGTCTCTTTCTGTGTTCTGCCCAATTACTTTAGTGCTGAATGGTACTTTGCATTTTTGCTGGTCCATTAGTCCCATATCATGCTCTTTCTGGACTTCTCTGCTCAACTAAGGGATAATTAAATAGTGTCTTTTAGCATCTTTATAACCTTGGCACATAAATTTTCTTTTCCAAATAGTTTAGCCTGATAGATAAATGTCACTTGGCCAGATGGATTGCTCTTCCCTTTGTTATTGTTTTGGACATCTGAAACACAGCCATATATGCCAGATAAGAATCCAGCCTTTATCATCATTAATTCATATCTTCACATGGGGCCGATTCTGGACTCCTTTTTCTGGAAAAAAATTATCATTGAAGTAATATGGAGAGGAGCTATCACTTCTGTCTCTGTGATGTGATTGCCTCTGCATAGACAGCCCAAAATTAAGCATTGGACTGAAAATGAATAAGAAAAAAATTAACAGCCTATTTCACCATTAGAGATGTGACAAGCTGAACAGTTCTCTATGGACTTAGAGCTGCAGTGAGCTGTTTTCAAGATACTCTCATTATTAGGAGCCAGCCTTTTTCTGCTTTCTTGGGCAGTTTCACAAGCTCACTGTTATTTGCCCTTTATGGTCTGAAGGAAATGCAAATTTTAAAGCTTGATGGCAGAGTATTCTTTACATTTTGGTTTTATCTTAAGAATGGTGGAGGCAGTGACAAAGAAAGCTTTGGTGAACAAAGAAGAAACTATTTACTTTTATAGTGCTTTCTTTTTCCTTGGAGAATTTTTTCCTTTCAATTTAATTGACTTCTTCCTAGTTCATAAGCAAGGAGAGCCATTAGAAACAGAGAAAATCTGTTTGTAAGGGAGGTGATTCTGACACACAGCAGGGACAGAGTTTAGGAATTTTAAAGACAAAGAATCCCCTATTGGTTAATAATAACCGATTCATTCAGCCCCAATGTGAATCGTATGTCATTTTTTTATTAGATATGCTATTAAATTTATTCCTTAATACATACAAGCAATGTGACTGAGATATAGTTGCCTTATGTTTCCTGATTTTTCCAGGCCAGAACCTCAGGCTGGTATAAATGACCATAGCTCCATTAGCTTCAGTGCTGATCTACTCCAGCTGAGGATCTGGCCCTCTATTTAATTATCCATCCTAACTTGGTTAAACATGGGCTTTTGCCATGAGTATCTTTGTTTCTGTTTGTAATGGAAATATAGTGCGGTAGTGCTCAAACACTTAAATAAATACACATGGAATGTTTACGAAAGCATCTGATATAAGGTAGTTTGAGAAAAGTCTGAACAAAAAAAATAGTGCTAATGCTTGTATACAAAATACAGCTAAATAGACACATTTTATCTGAAGTCAAATACTTGTTTATTTCATAGATTCATAGGAAGAAATCCTGATCTCATTGAAGTTAATGGCAAAACTCTTACTGACTTCAATGGGGCCAGGATTTCACCTGTAGATTTCAATGCCAGCAAATAGTCAGGAGCATTAGAATAATCTAGTTTGACCTCCTGCATAGCATAGGCCACAGAATTTCATTAAGTGCTTCCTGCATTAAGCCCAGAACTTCTGATAGAGCTACAGTATATCTTTAGAAAGATACATAGCCAATCTTGATTTAAAGACCTTATGTGATGGAGAATCCATCAATGCATGATATGAGTATTGTTAGTCTGGACACTTCAGTGAGCAGTGTGCATCATATAAGGGGCAGCATGTAATCCACAAAACATGTTGGGCTGTTTTAATACCACCAACTTTAATATTGCTGCACAAGGGGACCAGCAAATCTGACCATCTCCCTATTAGCCCACTGTCTAAACATTCCAGATTTTTCACATTCTGTACGATGCATTGCAGACTAGGACCTGTACAGATTTCAAGAGGAAGGTCTGACACAGTCCCATTGGTCTCCCCTAAAGTATACTTGTCTTTAAAAGGTGACTGCGGAAAAATGTAAGCTTTATAGGATTTCATGTTTGTTGCATCTCAATAATTCAGGATCCAATGTATTAAATTACAACTGCCATACATGCAATTCAACCTGGGAATCAATCTGGGTTCTTTTTCCTCTCATACATAATCACATTTATAATTTAAAAAAAAAAAAAAAAGGAGGTTCTATAGGCCAAATAATGCTTTTGGTGACATCTGTGCAACCCCATTGCCTCAATGGGTTTGTGCAAGTATAAAAGATTGGAAGTTAAGAAACTAAATTTGTTGATGAAGCAGAAAGAGGAGAAGAAACCTTCTAGATTTCCCTCAGTTGTGCTAGATCAGAAAAGCTAACAGGAGTGAAAAGCAGCTAAAAACTTATTTTTATTTCTAAAGCCAACAGGTATGACTCTGAATACAAACAAAGGGAGTACATCTGATATGTAAGCATACACTATTTTACAGAGTAGGACCCAGATTCAAAGCCTGTTGAAGTCACTGGGAAAACGTCCATTGACTTCAGAAGGATTTAGTTCACAACATAGGTGATGTACACTATATCATAGTGAGAGTAAGGCACATTTTGATTATCATTCATCACTAGTGATATATCTACTCTCTTCTGCTGCAGACATAAAGATGGCAGGTTCCTGCTGCTAATAATAATGTTAGGGACATGGAACCGTCATACAGATTCAGAACAGTAATTTATCAGCCAATTCTTAACTAATGCTCTGAAACATGAGTGTTTCTGTCCTGTCTACTTTTTTACTCTAATTGTGGCTGTTCTTATCATCCATATAAATGTGTAATCCTTTCTTGAATCCTACATAGCTTGTGGCAATGAGTCCCAGAGGTTATTAATGTATTGTGTAAATAAGTTTTTAATTTATTGCCATTCAGTTTCCTAGAATGTCTCCATATTCTTGTATAATGAAGGAAAGTGAATCAGAGCTCCTAAATTACCTCTATCATTTTTAAATTCACATTTCTCCATCATGTTCCCATTGGTGCTTCAGTAGTACAATTCTTGCATCTCATGTAAAAGACATAGGTATGATTCCTGGTTTATAGTAGGTCAGACTAGGTAATCACAATGGTTCCTTCTGACCTTATAACCCATGAATCTCATTCCCCTTCTTTCTAAACTAAGCAGTCCTAATCTTTTCATTCTCCCATCTTATAAAAGTCTCTCCGTGGCATTAATTACATTCCAGAGTTAAGGAGTCTGGTTGGAGAACACACTGCCAGCAACTCCTTCACATTTTTAACAAGCAAGTTGCAGCTCAAGCACCTCCACTGTGGAAATATCTTCTGGAGAGAGAGATGGTCACTCAAGTAGCAAGGTTACAAACCACCAAATGCTTCTTAGGTTAGAACCAAGATATTGCTCTCCACTTGGAAGCTGACGGGCAAGCAGTGCAGATCTCATAGTACTGGTACTGCGTGCTTTTAGCATAAAACTTTGCTCAACAAATAGGCAGCCACCTTTTGAACAAGCCTTGGTTTCCAGGTGCTCTCAAGATGTAGCCCCATGTAAAGCACATTAAAATAATCTATTTCCACCTCTATATATTTCTCTCTCATTCTCTACATAGTTTTATCCTTCCAGAGCTTAAGAAATGGCTGATGACAGCCATACCTTGCAGTGTGGCCACTGACTGTATTGGGCTTCATGATGTGAATTTAAAAAAAAAAAAGCTCTTGTTTTCATTATTTAATTTAAATAAAATATGCCAGAACTCCTTTCATGGTGGAAATTCAAGTTTAAGGTGGAGCAAAATAGGCTTGAAAATAGGACCATGCTTTAATCAATGACAGAAGGAAATAGCTGCAAGGGGGTAAATTAGGCACATGGTAACTGGGTTAGGCCAGAAATTAGGATAGAGTAGGGTGCTGTCATTATGAAACCAACAAACAAACCTTGTTATTGCTCTGTTCCCCAGCAGGGACTGAAAGATAAAGTGAAGCCTTTAAAATGATCTGTCATCCTGCTCATGGCCACTTTCCTTTCTAAATTGATTTTTGCTTTCTCAAACCAAGAGGTTGATAGTTTATGCCTGCTGCCAGCAAGAATAAACTACCACCCACTTTGTGCATGACAGCAGAAATCAACATTAAGTGGAAAGTGGCTGTGTTGGATAACTGATCCTTTTCAAGGCTTTTTTACTTTATTTCCAGGCTGCTGCTGGTGGACAACAAATTGCCTCTTTAAACAATTGGCACTAATTGACATCCTTGTTGGCAGTTTAGAGGCCAAGTACAGAAGCAAAGGATTGAATAGGCACAAAATCTGAACTAACCTACCATTAGAAGTAGTTTCTCCAACCAGAAATAAAGAATGTTGATGAGAAAAGGTGAGGAAGTTTGTATAACTACTACTTCTGCTATATCTGCTCTGTAAATAAAGAGGTTTTAGTTCTGTTGCTGCCAATCCTACATCTTTCACAAGCACTGAGCTCACCATAAATCCCACCCAAACCCTGTACACCTTTATACAGTACCTCATGGTAATGGTTTATTAGCCCTGTCCTTGCTCAAGGCCTCATCCTTGGTCTCAGGTTAGTGCTATTCTGACACAGGAAGCCACGGTTTCCTCACCAAGATTGCTGTCTGTCTGTCTATCCATTCATCCCCAAGGAATTGAAGTTTGTTTCTTCTGAATAAAAGGAACCAGATGTCCATTTTAAAGAGGATTCCCTCATGTATTGACCAATTAATTTGAAACCATTTATTTCACCTGGTTTCAACATGATCAGCTAATCAATCGGATATCTCCTTATCCAGGTCTAATCACTCTGCAATGGTCTCTACCTTAATGCTTACCTTGAGCTCAGCTGTCTCTGAGCTAGGCTCTGCCACTCTTCATATTATCATTTATATTACAGTAGTATCTAGCGGTTCCACTCATGATTGGGGCTTCATTGTGGTAGGCACTGTATGGACACATAGAGATGGTCCCTGCCCCAGAGAGCTTACAAATTACACAAAGAATAGGAGGAATAAGAGAAGTGAGGGTCTTGGTATGAGTTACACAACAGGTCAACCAAAAACAGAAGTGAGGGCTCCTGAATCCCAGCCAACTGCCCTATCCACATGACCACACAGCCTCTCTGCATTATAACTGAATTCTACACAATGGAGGAGGAGACATTTCACACTGCAGAGGGTTTCCAGAAGTGCAATTGGGGAAAGCAGACAGTGAATAAGGCCAGTCACAAATCTGTGTGTACCCAACAGTCTCCGATTGTACAATGCACATAATGATTCCCACCTCTTTAAAGTGCTTTGAGTGAATGTGAAAGCACCACATAACTGTTTATCATTATTATTGCTTGTTCTCAAATTTGCCATTGGGTTGCCTGCTAAGTGATTTGTTTGTTTGTTTTAAATAAACTCCTTCATGATGAGATGAAACAAACCATTCTCTAGCTTTACCAGGCATCACTAGCTTCATTACTGATGTCTAATTGGCTAGCGGATGACATGTGTTCTAACAAAACAATCCCCTTCCCCCCAGATAGAATGAAAACACTTCCTGAATACATTTTAAATCTAATTGTTTTGCAATAATGATCTTGGTGTCAGCTTCTTAGATTAATGAAGCCTTTCAGATGACATTAAAGGAGAACAATTAAACTGCTAATTTCTTATTCGCTCTGCAAAACCATTTCAGTCTAACATCAAATCTTTTAAAAGTGGCTATTCCATGCTTTCCATGCCTTTCAAGTAAATAGGCCCCACAATACTACACCAAAGATCCTGAAATGAATTTGAAAATAAAATGAATTATCTTGGAAAGCAGTTGTGTGTTAGGCGAGGAGTGATAATATATTGCTCATTTATTGGTAGCAATGTGTTTCTTAAATGGAATTTAGGGCTAGGGCCTGCAAACATAAATCACACATGTAGTCCCATCAGCTTCAATGGGATGATTTATATGAGTAAGAGTTGCAAGACTGAGCTCACACGATCCAAAACCCATTGAGGTCAATGGAAAGATTCTCATTAACTTCCACAGGCTCTGGTTGAGGCCTACCACCATTTAGTAAAAGAGGTGTTTTCCTGACTACTCTTATGCATGCTATCACAGAAGCAATCCAGACACAAAATTCAGGGGCCAGATCCAGGTGTAATGGTTATTTATATTGTCTGAAGATCTGGCCCTTGATGTCATTTCAGACATCCCAAGTTTGGAGGTGTTTGTAACTGTTTTTTTTATTTGGCCCATTATACAGAGAGGTGCCAGTTTGGAAAATCTGAACCAGATCTTGGTTCAGCTCTCAGTCACCCTCAAAGTTCAGAGCAGTTTGGATTCAGACCTATTATTTATATGTGATGTGCATCGATAGGCAAGCTATATTTGAGTGGCTAATCACACTATTTACTTCTTATAATGCATTAAGGATTTAGAATGATAGTACTGCAGTGTATACCTGTTTGCTGATCTCTGCACAGTGATAATTCATGCTGCAGTCTTGTTAACATCATTCAGCAATGACGATGCTAGAAACACAGGCTGGTGTAATCACAATTGTTTCCATCGCTGCCATCTGCCTTCTCTGTTTATAGTATAACACAGGCTGCCCCAAAGTCTAACGGCGACCCTTTTCCTGTTGAACTGCTGTTTTTATCATTCTGCTAGGAAAGGCTGTATATAAAGCCACACCTTTCAGTTCTTAATGCCAAATGTGGGAATTCAGCATTATTATTATTATCAATTCTTACTGGGGAAAATCGTTAATGTGCTGGTATTTGAACTGCTATCTTTAGTTAGTGGTTTAATGTCTTACTTGTACATGTAACAGTAACGGTTTGTAATAAGGCAGCATAGTCATAGAAACCTACAGGAAAGTTAATCCACATTAACTAAATATATGAATTAAAAGTGGATTAGTTAAACTGCATTAAAACACTGTGTGGACACTCTCAGTCAGAATTAAAGCAGCTTTAATTTGATTTAACTTAATTCATGAAAGCCAGACTGAATTAAGGTCACTTTAAATCTGAATGAGAGTGTCCACATAGGGGTTTCATGCAGTTTAACTTATTCCTTTAAATTCACAGATTTAGATAATTTGGGTTAATTTTCCTGATTGCCCCTGTGTAGACAAGTTCATATTATAATGTCAGTAGATCTTATCTTCAAGATACAGGTGTGTGGTTAGAAGTCAATGGCAAACCTGTTAATTTGCCCCATCTTGTTCCTAATTCGTTTTGATCTGTGTACGATCTATTTGCCACTTTTGCTTACTGCTACCTATGGCCTATAGATAGGGTGACCAGACAGCAAATGTGAAAAATCGGGATGGGGGTAAGGGGTAATAGGAGCCTATATAAGAAAAAGACCCAAAAATCGGGACTGTCCCTATAAAATCGGGACATCTAGTCACCCTACCTATAGACATGAACATGGAGTCAAGTTAGAGGAGCTAGGTTATATGGGTGCAGGTCACTAGCCAGAATTATCTGGGTATATCTCACTTAATCATTTCCCTGACATTGTGGGGACCTAAGGCACTGGTGCAACTTGATCTCTCCTATTCTCTGCCTGTGGCACATATAGTCTAGTCTACTATGGGCTGTAATGCTTTGGTCTAATTTTGGTTGTTTGGTAGTTGGTGGCCTGTGATATACAGGAGGTCAGATTAGATGACCTGGTGGTCCCTTTTGGCCTTAACTCTATGACTCTATGACATGTGACACGGGCTTATAATACAGTGCCTTCCAAATGATAAAAGAACTCCTGCAGTGCTTTAAGGGACTTAGACATCCAAGCCAAGATCCTCAAAGGTATTTAGCCACCTAGCTTCTATGTGTAACGCCAACAGACCCCAGTTGTTGGCGGGCGGGATCGAACCTGGGATCTCTGGAGCTTAGTGCATGAGCCTCTACTGCATGAGCTAAAAGCCATATGCCTGTTAGTGAAGGCTATAGAGCAGACTCGTTAATCTCTCTCTCTCTAAGTGGTTTCGATGCCATTAGATGGGACAGAACACCACACCCAGGAGGTGTGTGGGTTACATATGAGTTAGGCACCTAAATACCTTTGAGGACCTGGCCCCAGATACTATTGAAATTCAATGAGAACTGGGTTCCTAACTCTCAAAGTCTCCTTTGAAAATCCCAGGCTAATTCAACAAAAAAATATTTGATTGATTCCATACAGTCTAATATATCCAATACCAAGTCATTTTCCTCTTATGTTCTCAAGTTACTGGTTTCACAGGTACAACAATACAGCAATGTTTTGCTCTAGCAAGGCTCACAAAGTAAATAGACAGCATTCATTTAAATACATGGCACCTGATGTGCAGCCCTTGTGTAGAATTATTCCAATGGGACCACTTGAGGAGTAAGGTAACATGGCATATGAATAAAGGTGGTAGGATCCGGACCTGACTAGATGGGGGAAAAGATGTTATATACATTTATTGTATTTTAAATTATTCTGGGCAAACCAATACACTGTAAATAAGTATAGTGTAAAGGAAAGAATAAGACACATTCAGAGGTCAACGAGGAGTACTTGTGGCACCTTAGAGACTAACAAATTTATTTGGGCATAAGCTTTTGTGGGCTAAAACCCACTTCATCAGATGCACAGAGTGGAAAATACAATAGACAGGTATATATACACAGCACATGAAAAGATGGGAGTTGCCTTACCAAGTGGGGGGTCAGTGCTAACGAAACAATTCAATTAAAGTGGAAGTGGCCTATTCTCAACAGTAGAATACCAAGGAAGGAAAAATCACTTTTGTAGTGGTAATGAGGCTAATGTAATCAGGGTCTGTTATTGAGTGTCCAGGGAGACTGAAGTGTTCTCCGACTGGTTTTTGAATGTTATAATTCTTGACCTCTGATTTGTGTCCATTTATTCTTTTGCGTAGAGACTGTCCGGTTTGGCCAATGTACATGGCAGAAGGGGCATTGCTGGCACATGATGGCATATATCACATTGGTAGATGTGCAGGTGAACGAGCTCCTGATGGTGTGGCTGATGTGATTAGGTCCTACAATGGTGTCCCTTGAATAGATATGTGGACAGAGTTGGCACTGGGGTTTGTTGCAGGGTTTGGTTCCTGGGTTAGTGTTTTTCTTGTGTGGTGTGTAGTTGCTGGTGAGTATTTGGGGGGCTGTCTGTAAGTGAGGACTGGCCTGTCTCCCAAGTTCTGTGAGAGTGAGGGATCATCCTTCAGGACAGGTTGTAGATCCTTGATGATGCACTGGAGAGGTTTTAGTTCTGGGTCAGTAGCCAGCCAACAAAACCATTTAGGAAAGAATAAAATCAGAATGCAAATTCACTGAATGCATGATGAATTTATGTTGCTTAAAGAGCCAAAAACAATTTCTGAGAACAGATAATAGCCAATGCTGGGGGAAGAAAAAGGAATTTATTTTGGCAGAATGATTCTAAGTCAAATGTGCACATCCAAGTAAACAAGCTCCTGTTGCTGAAGCAAATCCTGTTGCTGGCTAGGTCTCAAACCTCTCACCTTCTTGACTGAACAAGAAAACTCCTATTTAGATCAAAGGAGACTGATTACAGATTGATTGATCTTATGTTGAATTATTTTGGCAATCTGCTCTGCAAATATAACTTAGCCATACCAAGTGTGCCACCCATTGCCGGACCGTAATAATTAGGGGGGAAAATGATCCCCAGTATTACTTCTAGTGAACTACAGTAGAAACTTTCCTTTTTGGTGACCTGCTATTAATTCCTTTCTATCTTTATTTTCTTGTCCCTTATCTCATCCTGACTGTTCTAGCCACCATCGATACATCTCCATCAATATAATTAAAGTGGGAAAATTTACCCTTAGGAGTATTAATTATTTGGCATTTTGTGCCAATATTCTTGTTATTGTGTCTGTAAAAGTGCTGCTGCCTGAAGCTCTAGAACACTAAGCTCTTAGAAAACACGCTAGTTGGAGGATATATGTGCTAAAGTTCCCTTTACACATGTTGGCCACAGAATTACCTTCTGCTGTCAGTGTTATATGGGTTCTCTATAGAACAGAATGGTATTTTTAGCAAATAACAGTCAGCCATAGCCTGTGGCAAAGTGGATGAGAAAGGAGATCGAATACTAGCCTTTTTTGCTGTTGCATAAGACTATAACTTAGTATCTTGCCTAATGCAGAGGAGGGGAAATATTATGATAAAGATGCTGTTTCTCTTTTTTATTTATATATATATAACTCTTTTAGCCAGCAATATAATGTATTTCTTTGTTTGTTTTATAGCTGTAGTTTTGATGAGTCACAATATCATCCTCTAGGAATTGTATCATCTTCTTCAGTCAGGATTACTTCCATTGAAATCAACTGAGCTCTTATAAACCGGATCTGATCCCACCTCCTCCCCATGCACATACTCCCCAGTAGCTTATCTTTTCTTATTACTTTCCTACTTCCTTACTCCTGGCAGAGGGAGGATACGTATTAATAAAGGTGAATGAATACTGGAGCCCTAAAGAAGCATTAAGAATGCTCAAAACATTTATTTGCGTGGCAGTGTGTGATTGTAATGCCCCCTGCTTTGGTGTTAGCTGCAACATTCTTCCACTTCATTAATGGTCTCTGTAACTTTAGCAGACAAACTTAACTATTTCCAGACTTTCCGATGTACTGAATATATGATTTATTGTTACCAGTAAAAAAAAAAAGAAAAAAAATTAATGGAATTTTCAAGCACTTAAGTCTTGAAGTTAGAAATAAAGTGAAAACCACAAGGATAAAGCTATGAAATATCTTTACATGGCTAATAATGAGAAACAATTTGAGGTTAGTTTAATTTAAAATCATTTAAAATGTTGGCTGGGAAACTGGACTTGAAATTCCTCTTTTCTTAAGCCCATCCTGATTCCTTTCCCTCTCCATTTTCTTTCTTCCTCACCCATTCCTTCCCCTACTCACCTCCTCTTACTTGCTGTGGGTTTGACACTGCAGGTACTGCTCATAAACCCCTTCTCTCTAAATTTTGGAAGCGATGTGTTGCACTTTAGCATTGATTCCCATAACAGTCCCTAGTAGTAGTCTAAGACTGTTATATTACTTTACATTTTAAAGCTATCCATTGCAGTGGGTGTCAGTCGTTTTTCACTGACTGTGCATTATTTCAGTTTAAAGAATGGTGCTACTGACCAACAGTTGCCCCCTCCTGGTCTTACTCTCAGTGACTGTGTCTCTTTCCTTCTCAAGCCTATAGAAAATAAATGGTTTTGTCATAATGTCCCTTTGTTGTGGTCCACTCAAAACAGAGAGCAACTGAGCAGCTTAACACTTGCTGTCATTAATAACTAAGGGTAGGTCTACACTTACCCAGTAGTTCGGCGGCAAGCAAATCGAACCCGGAAGTGCTCGCCGTCGACTGCGGTACTCCAGCTCGGTGAGAGGAGTACGCAAAGTCGACGGGGGAGCCTGCCTGCCGCGTCTGGACCGAGGTAAGTTCGAACTAAGGTACTTCGAACTTCAGCTACGTTATTCACGTAGCTGAAGTTGCGTACCTTAGTTCGAATTGGGGGGTAAGTGTAGACCTGCCCAAAGAGAAGTAACTTCTTTCCTGCTTGCTAATAAACCTCACTCCCGTTTCTCCTCTTGCAGCTAATCAAACTCTGGAGTGGATCATACAGTTAGCTGGACTGGATCATACAGTTAGCTGGACTGGAGTTACCTGAATTCTATTGTAAATTTCTTACACCTGAGTCCTCCTCTCTTTTAAAATGCTTACTCCATGACATGGATACTTCTTAATTTATGCTTTAGCAAACTATACAAACTCAAAGTTTTCACTTGCCTTTACATGTAATTTGCAATTAAGCTAAAATAAGGAACAATGTTGGATCAAAATAATCTCTGCTGTAATCTAGTGAAATCAATTCACTTACATCAAAGATTATTTCAGTCTCAAATCTACAGATTTTCCAACCCATTCTACATTGTCCAGTGCAAACACTAAAGTGACTGTGAATTTATTAAACAGTAACAGAGGGTCCTGTGGCACCTTTAAGACTAACAGGGTAAGAACCTCTCTTCTTGCATCTGAAGAAGAGAGGTTCTTACCCACGAAAGCTTATGCTCCCAATACTTCTGTTAGTCTTAAAGGTGCCACAGGACCCTCTGTTACTTTTGACAGATTCAGACTAACACGGCTACCCCTCTGATACTGTGAATTTATTCTGAGGGATGATGAGGTGGTTTGTGACTCTCTCATTTGACATAAACTTTGAGGTTGTCTCCTTGGGCTTTTAAGTCATTATTTTCATATGTAGCAGGAAGAAAATAGTGTCCCTCTCATGCACACTTACATAGGCTTTAACAATACAACTCCATTGATTAAGTGGAATTATTACTCATTTGCACTCAAAGTAAGATTGGAATCAGGCCTAATGTACTTTGTTTGGATACAGTAGGACATTAAGATAAAAAATTTCAAGTGTCTGCTAATTTAGCGTGCCCCAATGTTTGCATGCTCAATTTGATACACTTGGAGTATGATTTTCAGACGTGCTGAGCACCAACAATTGCAGTTATAGTTAATGGGAGATACCAGTGCTTAGTACCTCTGAATATCAGACCTTAGGGATCTCAAATTGGGGATAAAAAAATTGAGACATATAAAATTGATAGACAATATTAACAATGCATGTGTTTAATTTCATAAGGAAATATCTTATTGTTATTTGATCTATATAATAATTCTGTTTATATGAATGGAGCAATGTTTGGTTTACACCAGTACAAACCTTATTTTTTTCTATTGAACAAAGCCTGATTCCCTTCCGACTTCTATTTATAATCTTAGGTTACAACTCCACTGACGTCAAGGCAGTTCACTGGTGCTAAAGTGGTTTCAGAAAAAATCAAGACATAGGTCTTCAGTCAAGATACACAATGCTAAAAATCTCTTTCCAGTCAAGATTTGAGGCAACTCTTATGCTCACTTGTTTCAAGTGAACAAACTTGTAATCAACAGCTTTAACTGAGTAAGCAGTAATTTGTACCAGAAAACATTTAGATATACTATTAACCTTAGCTATTAAATTAATCCTTCAGCTTCGGAAGACTGCTAAGCAATTTCATATACACTACTGGACCCATTCTATTTTATTGATTTATAAATATGGGAGATGTTATGTTCTCAGGCATGACAATATGGGATAACTCTCCAATATATGGAATGATAGTGCTTAATTTCTCACATAATGTAAGTAACCTGTGCGTACTGCACAACATTGATCCTTACACTGACATTTGCCCATTTGGAAATTGTACATTATGGTACATTCTTGATCTCTTATGTTTCCAGTTGTCACCTTCTGTATGTTATGTAAAATTCAGTAAAGCTTTTGGAACAATAAAAGAACTGAATATGCTTGGCTAAGTGACAAATAAGGAAGGGACATAATAGTCTTAAATATCTGGAGGGTATAACCATAAAGGAGGGAGAGGGATTATGTAAATTACTATAATTAAAAGGGGGTATCATTAGGAGTAATGGACTGAAATTAAGAAAAAGAAAATTTAAGCTGAAGCTGGAAAAGCTTCCTGACAGTGATAAATGCTAGTTTATGAAATAGTTTCCTAAGGTAAGTGGTGCAAGCCCCATTGCTTGTGACATTTAAAATTAGACTTGAGAAAAACACGCTCAAGTGTACAATAAGGAAAAATCACTTTCAGGTGGGGAGCTGGACCAGACAACCTCATAGGTCTTTTTCATCTCTATTTTCCGAGAGTCTCATTCCTCTTTTCTTTCAGTTGATAAAACAGTATAGGAAGGGATGTCCTTGAGAAAGGAGATGTTCTGTGTGACTCAACAGGATGCAATAATTACAAAACCCTGTGCTGCGATTGTTGTGAGGATTTTGGTATGAAAATCAGGAACATGTTTCCGTTTGTGCCAGTTGTGATGAATAACATGCTTGACCCGATTGATAGGAGAAGGTCAAACCCAGGAAGTAGCCTCACCATGTTTGCTTATTAAGTGGTGTATCTTGGTGGAACCACATGACATCTATGCTTCAGGATGGATACTAACTGCCTGTTGGTTTCTGGTGGAACTGAAGATGTTAGTTATGACCTGTAAAGGCCTATATTGTTTGTGACCTGGTTCCCGGAGAGATCATCAGTAGCGTCCCCCTCATCATACAAGAAGCTTCGAGGAAGGAGAAGGAATCTACTCCCTGTGTTGGGCTGAAATAGCCCAAATTTGGTGAACTTTCAGGGCAGTTTGGAGGGTTTTGGAATTGGAGGGGCATGATGGTGGTTATTACTTGGGTGTTGGGGGAAATATTATTCAGCTTGATTTTTGATTTGTTGATTTTTTTTTTTTGTTTGGGGTTTTGGGGCTTCTCCTCACTTTGCTTTTTTTTTTATTGCATTTTTAAATGCTGGCAAAGGTGCATAAGCTCTATGCTATATACTGTTATATCTGGAGGTTGTAAATGCCACTGATGCAGAAGAATAAATAACTGACTGAATAATTTTCATCAGATGTTTTGCGCTGGTATCAGTTTGCAACTTTGCTGAGTCTAATGAGTTTGGCTGAAAATCAGATAAGTTAAGTACCAGTTAGGGAAGGCTTGCCAAAACAGAGTGTCACCTGAGGTCTTGCTGGAAGTCATATGAGGTGTTACATGGTAACTTTGAATAGTACAAATCTCTGTTTTCATGGGTTTTGTGATGACACAACAATGATATTATTTAGAAATGACATAAAATGTTCAATCTTCACTTTGGCCTGAAGCCAATATGTTTTAAAATTTGTAAACTACTTATTCTTTAGTTTACAAAATTCTGAAAATTTTGGCTTTGAAATGGAGGGTCAGAAGCGGAGAAAAGTGTTTTCAAGTGGTGAACAAAAATACCTGCCTTGATGGAGCTGACTAGCTCCAGAATGGATTAGTTAGCATAGTTATCTACAACCAGAAAATGATGCCCTCCAGAAAGGAACAGTCCACAGAAATCTCCTGCTAATTGAAGCCAGAGTCACAGAGATAATATAGGCACCACTAAGAAGGAGCATATCAGATAGGTGAGATCACCAAACATCAGAACCCATCACTATAGCTGAAAAGCTATGGAGAATAGTAAGATTTATTACTTATTTTGTCAATCTGCATGGGTAAATACACAGAAAAATGCAAACTGGCAGAAATCGGCTAAGAACAGATCTACAGCTTGATTCTCCTCTCACTCACTCAGGTTTCACAAATGTTTCTTTACTGACTTCCATGGAGTTACTCCTGATTTACACTGGTGTGAGTGAAAGGAAAATCTTGCCCTGTTTTTTTTGCTGATTTTTTTTCCCCATCTGATGGCAGACATGCCCTTGACATATTTTTAAGAAGGGGGAAAAACAAGTAATCATTCAATTCAAACAGCCTTTATATAGTTCTTTGCACCACTAATGTCTTTCTCATGTGCAGTTTCCAGCAGTGTTGGAGTAGAGATTGCTTTTTATCAGGCCCTATAAAAAGCCTGTAAGTAGACCTGGTCGGAAACTTTTTGACTGAACCTTTGTTGACAACTACCATTTGGCTGAAGCTGAAACATTTCATGAAAATATATAGATTTCGATGAAGATTAGATGGGAAGGTTGCTTAGGTCCTCGGTGGTCTTGAGAGAGAGAGAGATTGAAAACCTGACCTTTTTGATTTGAAGATAGAGGTTTTGACACAATTCCATTTTGTGAAAACTTTCAAAAGCTTTTGTTTTCATGGAAACAGCTTTGAATTTTGTTGCAAAATTGTTTTTCCATTGTTTACCACCATTTTCAACCAGACTTTCCCCTCCCCCCCCATCTGATTACAGGTAGGAAAGAGGAAGCGTGACATATCTTAGGGCTGTTTGAGAGATTAGCTGAGACTCTACCACGCTCATAGACCAGAAAATCTTGCAATATTCTGTAGCTTTAGTAGCAGTCTTGCACAGTCTCCCATATACTTCTTCTAGGCGTATATTTTAACTGTCTTATCTGCATTGGGGCAGGATAACTATGTATTATGATGTATGTAGTTACGTAACTGTTATGACTGGACTTTGTCCATGCTGCCCCTTTATATTCCTAAAGCATCTGCAGGGGCAACTGCATTTTGTGAGGCAATGCTGAGATGATGTGTTACAAAGAGGACATGCATTATGCGCTGCCATGGAACTTTGTGTTTGTTCTTCTTGGTTTGTTATTGCCCTTAATGCTTACATTAAATGTCATTTATGTTCAAAGTATATGTTTGCTCTTTGTTTATAGAAAAATACATTTGTGTATAGCAGATGGGGCAGAGCACAGAGATGGATGGTCCAGTGAGCAGGCTGCTGGTCTGGCACTTGGGAAATCAACTGCTTCCCAGAATAAGTTCACTGTCCTTTGCACCCTCCTCACAGCACTTCACAGTTGCAAGTCAAGCTCTGGCATTTAGCGTTGCCTCCACTGGACTTACCTGAACTTTGGAGTGGAGTCAGAACATTGCTCATAGGGGGCATTTAGATGCCATGTCCTGGTGGATTTTTTTATGCTTGAATGGTTTTCTCACTGATAACGTACCTGCCTCCTTTTCAAACATAAACAAAGGAATGACTATGGCCAGTCTCTGCTGAGGTCTCTCTCTCTGTGTCTCTTTCCTTCCTTTAAATACACACACACAAAGAAAGAATGGCTCTTTTGGCCAGTAATTTGCTCCCTTCTGGGACTCCCTAAATGGCTAATGTGTCTCTTTCTCTTTTAAACACAAACAAAGAATAAACGACCATGTTTCCTCACCATTACCCTCTCCTGGGGTCTCTTTCAATAGCTAATGAGTTTTTCTTTATAAAACACACAGAAAAAATTGCCCTGTTGGCCAGTATTTGCCCTCTCCTATGGTTCCCGTCAGTGACTAATGTCTCTCTCTCTTCATACTGTCACGGCACTCAGCAGTTGCTGCTCTTGGACCTGAGAAGTAGGTTATTTCTTTTATTAGAGAAAATGAGTGTACAGCAGACACTAGATTATTAATCTCCTAACCTACCTTTATTTACAAAAACACAATTCCTGCAGATAAGCTTTTAACAGAAATAGACCTTAAAGAGCAGCAGCAGCAGAACTGAGGCTTGTACACTCAGATCTATCTCAGCAAGAGATTTTGCTTTCCTGTGTTGCTAGAACAGACTCACTCTACTACTTTTCAGCAGAGCACAGATGTTGCCCTTCCCAAACTCAGCAACTGTTTCATTTCACCCTTTGTGGTCTTGCTTTCAGACTTCACTTCTAGCCACGTCTACACTGGTGACTTCTGCCACCATAGAAATGTCAGTAAGAGGTATGAAAAGGGGTTTTCTTTGACCTGCTGGCACAGCTAGTGTAGATGCAGTTATACCAGTAAAACTGCACTTGTACTGGTGTAGCTTGTTTGGCTTGGGCCATGGGTGGAATAAACTGTGCCAGTAGAGCACTCCTAGTGCAGAAATAGCCTCTGTTTCTGAAAGCCTACCATAAAACCATTAAAGATTATAATGGAGCCTGATACCCCACTACTTTGCACCTTGGAGTCACTGACACCTGTACAAAGTGATTTTAAAGTGGATGTCAATATAATAACTCCTGTAAGTGAATGAAGAATTTAAATTTGGTAGCATTTTACATTTCCTTTGTACTATTTCTGAACACGTGTCAATGATTACACTGCTCTACAGCCAAAATGCTTCTGAAATAAATGTAGTCAAACTTTACTAATTCTGGGTCACTGAGAACGAAAATGATGCTTAAAATTGTTGATTGGCTCTAGTTTTCAAGATATGCTATTGGGTCAGTATATACGACCCTTGACTTGGGAATGGCGGAGGATAAGTGAGTTATAAAGGGAAGGGATCTCAATTTAAACCAGAAATGACTAAAACACATCTTTGACTGGATCTATGAATAAATCTATGACTGGGTTTGGACAGTACTTGCTTTTTAGGCAAAACAATGAATGATGCAATCTGAAGCTGGTATTGCATCATACATGATATGAATTGCATCATGTTATTCCTAGAAGTCATGGATGATGCAATCACAACGAAGCTTACATCACTCTGCTGAACAAATTGCCCTATATCAGCTCTAGAAATCATACAGTGTCGTGCTCTCTTATTTGTCAGTGTTTGATTTTGCAAAGGGACACATTTCTGTTTAGCCAAAGTGAGCAGAGATGCCTCGTACTTGTGTGAACAGTGCAGATAACTTCTGCTATGTTTGTGGTGAAGTGACTTTTGCATCACAAAAGCGCAGTATAATCACTATGGTTAAGAAAGCCTATCACCTTTATTTTGGCTGCAAAATTGGAGATCAGGACAAGAGGTGGGCTCCACACATATGCTGCAACACTTGTGCAACAAATCTTCGCCAGTGGTTGAACAGGAAAAGGAAATCTATGCCTTTTGCAGTGCCAATGATTTGGAGAGAGCCAACAGATCATACCAGCAATTGTTACTTCTGCATGGTGCCTCCAGTTGGGAAAGGTGTGTCAAAGAAGAAAAAGTGGACTGTGCATTATCCAAACATTCCATCAGCTATATGCCCAGTACCCCACGGAGAAGGACTGCCGGTTCCTGATGCACCAGAATCATTCTCACTTGAGTCAGACGAGGAAGAGGAAGAGGATGAAACTTCTGGTCCTGAACCATCAATGTCACAGGACCCACATTTTCTCCCATCCTCCTCCTCTGAACCACACCTCATAACACAAGGTGAACGGAATGACCCTGTCAGGGATTTGGAACTACCCAAGAGTAAGGCAGAGCTGTTGGGCTCCAGACTACAGCAGTGGAATCTCCTGGCAGGTGATGTTAGGGTTTCCATGTTCCGTGACCGTCAAAAGGATCTTGTCCCATTCTTCTTCATGGAAGGTGATCTTGTAGCCTGCAACAACATCGATGGTGTGATGGCAGCCCTCAACATCGTTCACGATCCAGATGAGTGGAGACTGTTCATTGATTCATCGAAGACGAGTCTTAAAGCTGTTTTACTGCATAATGGCAATGTTTTGCCATCAATTCCAGTTGGTCATGCAGTCCATATGAAGGAAACCTAGGACAACATGAAACAACTTTTGAGGTGCATAAACTATGACCAACATCAGTGGCAGCTTTGTGGTGATTTGAAGGTTGTTGCTCTCTTGCTTGTTCTGCAGACTGGATACACAAAGTACTGCTGTTTTCTGTGCGAATGGGATAGTCGTGCAAGAGATTCCCACTACATCAAGAAAGATTGGCCACTCCGAGAGTCATTGGAGCCTGGGAGGAAAAGTGTTCAGCATCCACCACTTGTTGAATCAAGGAAGATTTTGTTACCACCCTTACACATCAAGCTGGGTCTGATGAAGAACTTTGTCAAGGTCATTGACAAAACACAAGCAGCTTTCAAGTACCTCCGTGGAAAATTTCCAAGGTTAAGTGAAGCTAAGATAAAGGAAGGTGTCTTTGTTGGTCCTCAGATTCATGAACTTCTTCAAGATGATGCATTTGACCATGCACAGCGTGGCAAGGAAAAGACGGCATGGAAAGCCTTCCAGTTAGTGGCAATAAATTTTCTCGGAAACAACAAGGCAGACAACTACAGGTTGTTGGTGGAAAACCTCCTCAAGGCATACAAAAGCCTTGGTTGCAACATGTCACTAAAGATACATTTTTTGCACTCTCATCTAGATTTTTTTCCACCGAACTGCGGAGCAGTGAGCGACAAGCACGGCGAACGATTTCACCAGGACATTGCAACAATGGAGAAATGCTATCAGGGCAAATGGAGCCCATCAATGCTTGCATACTATTGCTGGACAGTGACAAGAGATGCTCCATTTAATGAATACAAGAGACAAGCCAAGAAACGCCGAGTAGACACTGAATAGGACTAAACTATGTACATAATAGTTTTTGGCCTTTTGTTTCATAATAAATTTTATTTATATAACCCTTTTGCTGATTTTTAAAGTGTTACATAAACAGGACAGGTGAAATATTATCATGTAAAGCAACCATAAACACATGAAAAGACCTAGGTTTACAATTTATGATTAAAACTCTACTATCTACACAATATACATAGACATAAAATGTAAAAACATAAATATCTTAGAAACAGTAGCCAATCAGTTGTTTTAATTGTCATATTTGAATTCAGCACATCAAAATACATAATAAATAGCACATTTTATCTCTGAAGCAGACGACTTCTCAAAAATTGTAGACCAGTGTTACATAAGCTACACAGCAGACGATAGGCAGTTACATGATTTTGAAGCCATGCTGCAAAGGTAACCTCTTCCAGGGCCGTCTTTAAGCTGATTCTCCCGAATCAGGCCCCGCGGCTAAGAAGGCCCCGTGCCCGCATCTAAGAGGCCCCCGCGCCCTAAGGAAGAACGCCTAACTTTTTAATTTGTACTCACCTGGCGGCGGTCTGGGTCTTCAGCGGCACTTCGGTGGTGGGTCCTTCACTCACTCTGGGTCTTCAGCGGCATTTCAGCGGCAGGTCCTTCAGTGCCACGGAAGACCCGGAGCGAGTGAAGGACCCGCTGCCGAAGTGCCGCCAAAGACCCGGACCGCTGCCGGGTATTCAAATCGGGCCCTGCACTTCCTAAAGCTGGCCCTGACCTCTTCAGTGGACTTTGGAGTCTGAAAGGCTAAGGCTGTTACACAGTAGAAAAAGGGCCTGTGACGGTAGTACTTATTTGTTGTATAAGGATCCCTCCTCTTAAAGGGGGAGGAGTTATAAGTGTGGCAATCTGCTTGGAACATGAAGGGAGGAGTGCAGATTGCAGGAAGGAAGCATTTGGAAGGGGCACCAGGAAGTCAGTCTGTGTGCACATGGATGGAATGATAGTTGCAGTTGCCGCACCTTTGTAAACCTCTTGGTAAAGAGCCAGTTTAGTTTTAGAAAGATGGAATCCTCTCCTGTTATCATGGCACGTGAAAGCATATGGTAGCAATGGTCAGTCTAGTGAGATCCCCAGCAAGGAAGAGAGAGTGATTAACAGATAAACAAAATGGTTCCTAGCAGCAGAGCAAAGAGGCAGCAAGAAGGAGCTCAGACCACTGGGAATGCTGGATTTCCAGCAAAAATAACCTTGCACAAGCATGGAAGGAGTGGAAGCAAGAACTGAATAAAGATGAGAAAATGAAGGTAAAACTTTTTTACTATTTCATTGGGGAAAAAAGGATGAGAAGTGAGTTAGACATTGTTGCCAGGAATAACGCCTGAAACACTGGAGCAGCTGATAAAATTGTTTGATGAGTACTGTGACCCAAGATAGAATGATATTGTAGACAGAGGCTTTTTTTTTACCTGAAGCCAAGAAGCAAAATAGGAAAAAGTCATTTTCAGACCCAATAACTCTGGCATGCATGTAGCTATGGAGACATTAAAGATTCCCTCATTAAAGATAAGATCATTTTTGGTACATGTGATTCCAGTTTACAGGAGAGATTGTTGATAGACATACCTCTAACACTAGAGAAATGCCTCCAAATGGCAAGGTCAGCAGAACTGCCCAGGGAAAGGATGAACCCATTGACAGCCACTAGTGAAGAACAAGTACACAGCTCAAGTGAAGGGATGTAGGTCATAGGACAGAGGAAGACTGACTGAGGATGCAGGTGTCATAATCCTGTGTATGTATTGTGGAAAGCAGAAAGAAAAATGCTCAGCCTGTGGATAATGGTACAAGGGGTATGGGAAAGAAGACCACTTTATGTCTCAATGCCACAGCTATCCAGGAAGAAAAAAAATAAGCAGCAGTACATGCAGTAATTGAGGATGTAGAGACTTCCAATAAAGAGGAGGATCTCTGCAATGTGACTTTAGGAGATCTGAAGACTCTCAATGTACAGGAACTGCCGAAGAAGGCTGCCACTCATTCTACTGTCATATTTGCAGCTATGCTATTAGATCATTGACCAATTTGGTTCCAGCTGGATTGTGGAGCTAGCTGCAATGTAATGCCAGCAACATTGATAATTATATAATAGATAAAAATAGATAATATTAGGCTGGAGAAATTTAACCAACTGCTGATGATGTACAATAAAATCATTCTGAGGACAGTGTGCAAATGTAATCAATCAGTAAAAAACCCACAAAACAAGCAGTAGTTGACACACAGGAGTATTACCCACAGCTGGGCAGGACTGGAGTTGACTGCAGTACAGCACCAGAATATCCTCAATTTGAGAAAAGAAGGAGAATGGTCATCATGGGCCCTTTCTAGCATTCTAGCAGAATATTTTCCTAACAAAACCATTTTTTGGTTGCTGGAATTCTATATTGCTCCTTGTTGATACTATGCTTCAAATAACTATTTCAATGTTGCAATTTTCATTAGTTTTGGAAACTGAGATTGATTTACTCCAGCAATAAATATAGTGAGTGCCACAATCATGACTTATTTCAGTGTTAAATTCCTTCTTCTGCTGCATGTGACTCTCTCTGCCTGCTCATTTATTTATTTTTTTATTTGCCCTGATTTCAATTACTCTAGGTCTTCTGTGGCTTTCTAATGTCACACAAATGGGAAAGGCGCAGCCAAAACATGATGGTATACTGAGGTATGACACTGATTTTGGCAGAGATTTGGAAAGCATCACATAGAGTTCATGGAAGCACAAACTAGATCTAGGGTGCCAACTGATGATCAGATAATTCCGTTTTTCATAGGAAATTACAAGATACAGAGTAGCCTGGTATAAAAATAGACAAGTAGTTTAGGTTTCATTTGAGAGTAAAGACTGCAATAGTTTGGGACTGTCTTGTAATCTCCAGTATGTCCACAGCACATTAAATACCTCAAAATGAATGGTACAGTTTTAGAAATATCAACATGTGGTAAGATTCCAAATCAGTAACCAAATATAAGTACATTTAGGCCAAGATTTTCAAAAGTATTTTGGGGGGCTTGACTTGAAACACCTTAAAATGGACTTATTTTCAGAGGAATTGAAAAAAATCCCCAAACTTGAGGCACCCAAAATCACTAGTAGCTTCTGAAAATATTGACCTCCTATTTTAAAATAAAATATTTCAGATTTGCTTTCTTCTTCATTTAGGCCTCTTACCATCAAACACTTATGCTGATATATAATTGTAGGCATGTGACTCTTGACTACCTCATGCTTAAAGTTAAATACATATTTATGTCTTTGCAGAATTTGGACTTTACCTGCTAGTTCAGGCATTCAGTGGTCCATGCTTTCCCTGCAACAACTGATGCCATTCTTTTAAATTCCTAAATCACTAAGAGCAGTTAGAATTATATTAATTGATGGTTGAAACAGTATAGAGGAAATAAGAAAAGTTCAAGTCCTCACCTAAACCAAAACCATATTTGTTTTTAGGTTAGCAAAAGTTGAGATAAAGTATTTTTTCCATTCATCAAATAGGCCTTTGACATTTCCTAAAATTCATCTTGGGAATGTCATCCATTCACGTGGCTTGCATTACCAGCTTTATACACCAAATCTACCTCTCCAGTTCCGACCTGTTTCCCTCCATCCAGGGCTATTTCTTTGGTCTTCCCTTCTAAATGTCTCACTTTCAGCTTAAACTTAATATGGCCAAAAGTGAACTCCAGATCTCTTCATATACCCTGTGTCATTGTTGATAGTACAGCCACACATACTCTCGCTCAGACCATTAACTTTGACTTGTCCCCCTTTCTTGCCGTATATATGCAGGCTGTATATGAATTCTTCTGCCTCTTCCTCGATAACATTTCTAAAACATAACCATCCTTCTGTCCCTGCAGCTAAAACATTTGTCCAGGCCCTCAACATATCATATCCTGACTACTGGAATATATTCTTCTATGGCAGTAGTTCTCAACTGTGGTCCACCGCTTGTGCAGGGAAAGCCTCCTGGGGGCTGCAGGAAGCGGCGCGGGCTGAGGGACGTGCTGGCCACGCTTCCTGCAGCCCCCATTGGCCTGGAGCAGCGAGCCGTGGACAGTGGGAGCCGCGTTTGGCCGAACCTGTTGATTCGGCAGGTAAACAAACCGGCCCGGCCTGCCAGGGGGCTTTCCCTGCACAAGCGGTGGACCACAGTTGATAACCACTGTTCTATGGCCTGTACATCACTCCACTCTAGTCCATACAAAATGCAGCTGCCTATAAGAAACAGGACCAGACAAATAGGGATGGACAGAGTTTCTACAACTCTTCAACCTGCTATAGGCAAGGGCAAAAAACTTGAATTTGCTGTAGTGGAAAACTTGGTCACCGTACTCCTTAAATCCCTCCACTTGCTCCTTTTTTTCCACTACAGCAAATTCAAGTTTTTTGCCCTTGCCTATAGGAGGTTGAAGAGTTGTAGAAACTCTGTCCATCCCTACTTGTCTGGTCCTGTTTCTTATGATGTTAACTTTGTGCCCTCCACTCCATCAGTGATAGCCATCTTACTTTCATATACCCATTTCTTTGGTATATGATTTCACTCTATCTTGATCTCTGCAAAGCCATTAATCTGTCCTTCCTTCAATCCCTCCTTCAGACCCACTTCTGCCATGAAGTGTCCAAGAAATCAGCCAAATAATTTTGCACAGGTTGTGAGACACTCAAAGATAGTGCTCATTAATTTATTCGTACGTTAAACCTCTCAAATTTTTGGAACTATCAAGCTGTGTAACTGCTAACCTCTGTAATCTGGGTGATCTTATTCCCAGGGCCGGCTCCAGGGTTTTTGCCGCCCCAAGCGGCAAAAAAAAAAAAAGCCGCGATCGCGATCTGGGGCGGCAATTCGGCGGAAGGTCCTTCGCTCCAAGTGGGAGTGAGGGACCGTCCGCTGAATTGCCGCCGAATAGCTGGACGTGCCGCCCCCTCCAGAGTGGCCGCCCCAAGCACCTGCTTGGCAAGCTGGTGCCTGGAGCCGGCCCTGCTTATTCCTGTTCCTTTGTTCACCTGTCCTCCCCTCTCCCAATCACCTCCTATGATTTGTTATATTAACTTTTTGCAATTTGTTTCCAGTTAGAATGTACACTCTGTAGGGCAGGCATCTGTGCAGTGCTTAGCACAATGATGCCCCAATCCTGACTGGTGCCTTTACGTGCTATCGCGATACAAAATAATAAATAATATTTATAAGAAAAACAACAACTAAGGTTTCCTGACTTCTAGGCTCTATCCACTAGACATGATTCCTCCATAGCAGAGATTTATTTTATTGTAAAGGAAATGACTGTTTTATAACTATTGTCTGCAGTTCCAACTTTCTGTACGTTGCCATTCTGAAAAGCACACCATCATTGCTATAATAATGTACATAAAATTCACTGAATTGTTGGCAACAGTTATCACTGACAATGAGCTATAGTATATCTGAAACAAATTTAAAGCATTTCCATCATCTTAGTAATTAAAATATGTCACTGGTACTCTATGTTCTCAAGCACATGGCACAGTCAAAAAGACCATACTAGTGGTGGTGGTGGTGGGGGGAAGAAAGCTGGAAAATATATTCAGCAATAACTCAGATCCACATTTTACTCTACTGGTTTAATGAGCCATGCAAATGGTCACATGCTGAACTACTGCTCAGACACACATTATTTACAAGTCTTCTTTGCATTAATAAACAGTAACCCAACATCAAACTGTTGCATACAAATATTGATTTAAAATGCAACTTTTCGAGCTTTGGGGTGGGAATAACTGAACAAATTGTACAAGTGAGGAAGAAAGATGTGGCACATATAAGGGAATAGAAATTTTGGAACCGAAAAGCAAGAGCATCAAAGTAAATAGAACCTAGATTATGTTATGTCAACACTGGAAATTGACAAATTTATAGAAAGAGCAGAAGACCTCGTCTAAAACTAATGGAATACTTGAAATTCATCCAAGATAGGCCAGTATTAAGTTTTATTTAACTGGTAAAAAAAACTTGATGATGACGGGACCCTGGCCAGGGGATAAAATATCAGTAGACGATTTTACAAATGTAAAGTTGGTATAAATTCAAATAAATGCACTGGACTGAGTGTGTACTTCTTCTGCAAACACTTTGGTAAAATCATAGGAGTTACAGGTCTTTAGATAATCAAGGCCAATGTGATCTGCTCAATTATTGGCACAATTGAAAATCTGACCAGTTATTTTTAGGTTTCTGAATATGGATTTAAGATCCTAAATTCAGGTTCCCATTTTTTTTTAAATCTTGGCCATGTATTTTAAATAAGCATTCATCACCTATGCCCAGCTGTGAAGTACTGAGATTATTATAACAGAAGTTTAGCTAGTTACATTTTCTGAATTAGTATTCCTATGTATATTTCCTCCCTGAAATTTAAGGTTCCTAAAATCATAGATAGGGGCTAGTGGGATTTTCAAAAGTGCCGAGGTGCCTAACTCCCATTGAAGTCAATGAGAATTAATTCATTTGGATACTTTTGAAAGTCCTACTAGATGCCATCTGTATCTTTAGGTGCCTAAATACCTTTCGTGGCCCTACGTACCTCACTCGTGGGAATGAAAGCTCCACAATTGAGCGGTAATGTCTCTGGGGGTGATTTCATTATCCAGTTAACAAAAAATGATTTAGTTTAGCCAAGATTAAAGTAGTTTCTGAAGAATTCCAGAGGGACTTAACAAAACTAGGAGAATGGGCATCATGATGGGACTAGGGTTTAATCACAATTAGCTCACACTATTCTGAACTTGATTTGTCTCGGTTGATATGGACTGCTCAGATGCGGTTAAGTAATTCAACATTTCACCTTAGTGTACAAACACACTACTTATTTTACTGAAAACAATCTCATTGTCTCTGGCCTGTGTATACACAAAGGACTTTTCTTCTTCTTTAAGCTCTGACTCAAAGCCTTTGAGGTGCAATGAACACTCCAGAAGAGACATTGCTATTGTAATAAAACTCAAATACCTCTAAATATCTGGCCCTTACTCACTATAGTATTGTCATTGATTTCTATGAGATTATACTCATGAGTGAAGGCCTCATCTTGTATCCCTGATGTCAATGGGAGTCATGCCATTGAGTTAAATGAGCTCCAGATTAAGCATTAAATGCTCACCAATTTGAATAAAGACTATTTTCTGACCTTTAGCTAGGATATTTAAACAAAACAAAAGAAAACAAAACAAAACAAGTAAATCCTCATGCTTTAGGGCATAAACCAACCACTGACTGATAAGGTTAGGAAGAAACTTCTCTTCTGAGCATGCTATTCCATAATTGTTCTCTATATGGTCCTCTGAAGTAGCTGGTACTGGCAAAGACAGAATGCTGGATTAAATGTCCCACTGGTTTGGTCTGGTACAGGGATTGGCAACCTTTGGCATGCGGCTTGCCAGGGTAAGCACCCTGGCGGGCAGGGCCGGTTTTTTTACCTGCCGAATCCGCAGGTTCGGCCGATCGCGGCTCCCATTGGCTGTGATTCGCTGTCCCAGGCCAACGGGGGCTGCGGGAAGCGGCGTGGGCCAAGGGATGTACTGGCCGCCACTCCCCCACAACCCCATTGGCCTGGAGTGGCGAATCGCGGCCAGTGGGAGCCACGATCGGCCGAACCCGTGGACGCGGCAGGTAAACAAACCAGCCCAGCCCGCCAGGGTGCTTGCCCTGGCGAGCTGCGTGCCAAAGGTTGCCAATCCCTGGTCTGGTATGTTGGGACCCATGATCCAGTGTTTCCTTTTTCCACCTAATCCACTTCAGGGCCTAGTGGTTTGCTGTTATTGTAATTTAATTCTGACTGAATCCTTAAAGCCCTAGGAAAATTACATTATACTTTATGTTTCTCTGTATGAGAAGGTTACACTGAATGTTCAAATTGGTTTCATGATAGGATGACACCTATTGTGTACATAACCTCATAACAGTTGGAGCCATAACACAAAAGCACCACTAAGTGATCTAGCCCAAAAACAATGTCAGTACAACTCTGAGTGAA
Source organism: Terrapene triunguis (assembly GCF_002925995.2). Taxonomy (NCBI): domain Eukaryota; kingdom Metazoa; phylum Chordata; order Testudines; family Emydidae; genus Terrapene; species Terrapene triunguis. Next base: position 88,229,020 of record NW_020664409.1, on the reverse strand, counting down.
GGACCCTGCAGTTCATATGCTTTGGCTATTGCCACCTGCTGGAGGAAGGCTTCCAAAACTAAATTAACTCAGCAAACTCTGTAAGCTAAGCACTGCTCTCTTCAAGTTGCTCTCTACATTATCTTAGAAAAGGTATTTCTAATTAAAATCATGTTTTGCCTTTGCAACAGTATCTGTTGACAAGTGGAGCCTACATTTAAAATAGTCAGTTTTTTAAAAAAAGACTTAATTACATAGTCTGATAATTACTTAATTATGCAGCATGTGCTTGAGTGTAGCCCAAGTCTGGTGCGCAAATGAAATCAAAAGTAAGCAACGCTTTTTTTCTTTTGGGACCTATGAGGCATACTGACAGGCAGAATCAATTACTTTCTAGATCACTGCAGGAGCTCCACAATGATGGATGACAGTAAAAAGGCAAACAAAACTTCAACGATTTCTTTAAAAATAATGGAAAAATTATGAAAATAATAGATAAATAGAACTACACAAATAATAATGCCTTACATCTGTGCAGCATATTTCACACAGAAAATTCCCATAGTGCTTTTCAGCGTTTAATATACAGGAATCACTTTGCTCTCTGCATAAATGCAGCTATCTTTGGTGGAAGCATACCATGGTAATACTGCATAATAGTATTCTTAATGGGTAAGGAAAGGAATGAAGAATAAGTACAGAGGGAATTTATTGGTCATGGGCTTTGGTGGTGGTGATGATCAAAACAGCACTATCCAGCCTGGGATCAAGGAAGAGACATCCAGTCTTGTATACACCAGTGACATATGCTGGCCTTGTGTTAGTATGGACCTCTCCAGCTGGGTACTCAGTGCAGCTCTCTGCAGGTGGTTAATCAGAGAGGGGTAGGGTATGGCAATGTTGATACGTCTTATTTTTAACTTTTAACTTATTCTTAACTTAATCTTAACTTCTGACCTCCAATGTTAAAGATACCAAATGCCAGGAATGAGTGCATGTGGGTCAGAGTAAAACAAATGTGTGTTCTGCTGGTGTACTGATTGCCCCCACCCCACCACTCACTTCCTAACCAAGCTATCTAAAAATTCTTGGGCACTATCCCTTGGCATAGGGTAGCCCTAACCTGCTGTCTCATGACTCCATTGCCTTCATAACAACTAAAACTTTCTGCCCAATAGTATCTGGTCTTGCTTATTCACGATAACTACTCTAGATCTGTTATTTGGCATGAAGGCAGGCATTAGGGATGTAATGAACATGTCTCTGTCATAGTTTGATCACCTGCATCTCCATGTTGAAGTCCAGGGCCCTCCTGCTTTCCAGTGGACTTCATGTACCCCACTTGATATCAAAGATCTCTGGAGGAAGAATGTCCTCATTCTAGACCAGTGGTTCTCAAACCAGGGCCGCCGCTTGTTCAGGGAAAGCCCCTGGCAGGGCAGGCCGGTTTGTTTACCTGCTGTGTCCGCAGGTTCAGCCAGTCGCGGCTCCCACTGGCCACGGTTTGCCGCTTCAGGCCAATAGGGGCTGCAGGAAGAGCGACCAGCATGTCCCTCGGCCCACGCCGCTTCCTGCAGCCCCCATTGACCTGGAGTGGCAAACTGCAGCCAGTGGGAGCCGCGATTGGCTGAACCTGTGGACGCAGCAGGTAAACAAACTGGCTGGGCCTGCCAGGGGCTTTCCCTGAACAAGCGGCGTCCCTAGTTTGAGAACCACTGGTCTAGACCAACGTGTAGACAGGCACTTGGGAGATTACAATGATTTATTATCCTGAACATCAGTGCTATGCTCTCTAAAGATTCCTTCCTTACAAGTCAATCTCACAATGACCAGTGACCCTCAACACATGAAACCAGTGGGGACTTGATTGTCATGGGTGAAGGTCTTACGATTAATTCGCTCATGTGAGAAACAATGAGCTTATATTTCTTTATTCCATGGCCTTGATGAAGAGTCAGAGAGATCTTTCTGTTCTCTAATAGGGAGTTATTAGTTACCTAAACGGTTCCAGGTCTGAGTTTGTCTTATCAGTTAAATAGCCTCTAACTAGCTTCACCATCCTCTGTTCCTCTCTTCAAGGAACTTCTGATTTTCTAAGAGAAGATCGTTCAGAACCAGAGCACCTTCTCTTCAGCCAGGCTTAATGGATGAAATAAGAATGAAATAGAAATGCCTTTGTCATGGACTGAGTTCAACCAGCGTGCCATCAGAGGTTCTAGATTCATGGCAGCAGTCTGCTCACCCAGGTCTATCTTAAGAACATAAAAACATAAGAATGGCCATACTGGGTCAGACCAAAGGTCCATCCAGCCCAGTATCCTGTCTGCCGACAGTGGCCAATGCCAGGTGCCCCAGAGGGAGTGAACCTAACAGGTAATGGTCAAGTGATCTCTCTCCTGCCATCCATCTCCACCCTCTGACAAACAGAGGCTAGGGACACCATTCCTTACCCATCCTGCCTAATAGACATTAATGGACTTAACTTCCATGAATTTATCTAGTTCTCTTTTAAACCCTGTTATAGTCCTAGCCTTCACAACCTCCTCAGGCAAGGAGTTCCACAGGTTGACTGTGTGCTGTGTGAAGAAGAACTTCCTTTTATTTGTTTTAAACCTGCTGCCCATTAATTTCATTTGGTGGCCCGTAGTTCGTATATTATGGGAACCAGTAAATAACTTTTCCTTATTCACTTTCTCCACACTGCTCATGATTTTATATACCTCTATCATATCCCTCCTTAGTCTCCTCTTTTCCAAACTGAAAAGTCCTAGCCTCTTTAATCTCTCCTCATATGGGACCCATTCCAAATCCCTAATCATTTTAGTTGCCCTTCTCTGAACCTTTTCTAATGTCAGTATAGCTTTTTTGAGATGAGGTGACCGCATCTGTACGCAGTGTTCAAGATGTGGGCATACCATGGATTTATATAAGGGCAATAAAATATTTTCCGTCTTATTCTCTATCCCTTTTTTAATGATTCCTAACATCCTGTTTGCTTTTTTGACTGCCGCTGCACACTGCGTGGACGTCTTCAGAGAACTATCCACAATGACTCCAAGATCTCTTTCCTGATTAGTTGTAGCTAAATTAGCCCCCATCATATTGTATGTATAGTTGGGGTTATTTTTTCCAATGTGCATTACTTTACATTTATCCACATTAAATTTCATTTGCCATTTTGTTGCCCAATCACTTAGTTTTGTGTGATCTTTTTGAAGTTCTTCACAGTTTGCTTTGGTCTTAACTATCTTGAGTAGTTTAGTATCATCTGCAAAATTTGCCACTTCACTGTTTACCCCTTTCTCCAGATCATTTATGAACAAGTTGAATAGGCTTGGTCCTAGGACTGACCCTTGGGGAACACCACTAGTTACTCCTCTCCATTCTGAAAATTTACTATTTATTCCTACCCTTTGTTCCCTGTCTTTTAATCAGTTCTCAATCCATGAAAGGATCTTCCCTCTTATCCCATGACAACTTAATTTACGTAAAAGCCTTTGGTGAGGGACCTTGTCAAAGGCTTTCTGGAAATCTAAGTACACTGTGTCCACTGGATCCCCTTGTCCACATGTTTGTTGACCCCTTCAAAGAACTCTAATAGATTAGTAAGATATGATTTCCCTTTACAGAAACCATGTTGACTTTTGCCCAACAATTTATGTTCTTCTATGTGTCTGACAATTTTATTCTTTACTATTGTTTCAACTAATTTGCCCGGTACTGACGTTAGACTTTTCTTTTCTGCCTAGGCCCTTTCCTTCATTCTGTGAATACCATCTGGGCCCTCCATTGGAGGAAATAATTAACATCTCCTTTAGAGAAGACAAGGAGCTGATAACTGTCAAGATCTATTTAGAGCTCAGCTTACAAAATCAACTATGGACATTTCTATCGTCTGATCTTAAATCTCCTCTTTCTGGGAATGATCTCTGAAAAAAGGTGGCAGACCAACTCCTACAACTTCCCAAATCCTGCACTCCTTTGGATTCCATCCAATCAACCTTCCTACTGGGTCAGATCATGGAAACAACACTAATCACACAGTTTGATGATTACCTCAGGGTAGTGGACAGCCGCCACATGTCCTTGTTTATACTGCCTGATCTCTCAATGACTTGGTGCATGTTTTCCTGGCATTACCATGTGAACTAGCAGGGATGGAGGGAATCATTTTACACTAGTTCATCTAGTTCCTTTCTGAATTATCCAAGATCAATGGGTGACTATTCTTCCTCACTGAGGACTCTCGGCTGAGGAGGGCCAGAGGGCTTAAGCCTGTCACTCCTTACATCCCTTTAAAGCTCTTTGGGGAGACTGTGAGTCCCCATAGGCTACAGTGTCATCACTATGAAGATGATACCCAGATCTCTGTCTTCTTTTCAATGGACTTAGATTTATCCATCACTAGTCTTTTCCACCGATTGGCAGAAATTAGAACCTGGATGAAAGTCATTTGGCTGAAGCTCAATCTGAATAAAGTGGAAGTGATGCTTTTTGGCAAGGTGAAGTACTATCCTGGCAGGAAGACTATAGCCCTGGTAAAGTGCATAACTATTCCATCAACTGAGCTCTCCTGTCATCAGAGTGGTCTCCAATCTTAGGGCCTTAACTCTAACTCAGCACTGCTTTTTATCTACCAGACTTCGAAAGTGGCCAGAAACACCAATTTTTCATCTGTGGGTGCCACTGTGTTAGATGTGGACCTTGCCTTGATCATCCAAGCCTGTGCTAATGCTCAACTTGAGCTCTGTATAGGACTCCTCCTGGGGTTAATAATAAAAGTACACGTGGGTAAGTGCACAGTGCACCTGCTTTAATTTTACTATAAAGCACAGGTGAGGCCATGTTACACTCATTTGAGGACAGAGCATTCTTGGTAGTGGAACACTGACCCTGGAATTCATGTCCATTTCAAGGACTTTCAAAGACTAAACTTGGTTTACTTGGAAAGAAGATGCATCTCTTTTTCTACACTTTCTGTGGGCTATGAAATCTTAGTGCAGTGGTTACCCTTCATTCCCTTTCACTCGAAGAGTCCTTGAAAACGTGTGACTGTACATGGTTACATGTGCATTGATGTCCCATAACCCCCCCATTGGCCACATCTGAAACCCTGAAACACGTCCCTGAAGGACAGTCTAGTATGCAAAAGCTAGTATGCTTGAGGGATGTGGGTATGTACATGCCTGCCCTGTGACATGGCTTCGTACCCATTCTACAGTGCAGTGTGGGGAGAGGCAAGAAGAGTGTACCAGGTCACGTGTATTAATAGTCACATGTGGGCTATTCCCACAATGCATAGATCCCCTTGCTGCCTGACCCTTACCCAAAGGCACAAAGGTTCCCGATCCTCCTTTGCCAGCAGTAGCAACGACTTGCACTGACCATTTCAGAACAGTTTTCTGATTAAATCTATTGGTCAGTGCAGGTGATCATGGCTTATGCTCCAAGAGCAACTACCTGGTCTCTGGAGCACACACTAGCGCTGATAAATGTGTGGTCAGAGTACACCATCCTCCATGACTTTGCCTGGGACAGCTGAAACATTCATCTGTGCCCGGAGATTTCCCAGATGCTGGAGAAGGCTGGCATTCAGCAGACTCAACCCCAGTGCAGGAGCACATGAAGCGCCTCAAGCTCCTGTTCCAGAGCATGGACTCCAACAGTCACTCTGGGAGGGGACCTAGCACGTGGTCCTGCTATGATGAGCTGGACTGGATGATCTCCAGGGCTGTGAGTACAGATCCTGAAGTGACTCATGACCTCCTTCTCAACCCTCCCAGCTTCATTGTGTGACAAGGTGCCAATGAGGGATTGGGTGAGGAGGCAGCAAGGACCTGAGAGGAATTCCTGGAGGAAGTCCCAGGAGACATAGAGAAAGAGGAATATGTGATTCTGCACCTACGCTCAGCAGATCTGGTGGAGAAGCCCTTCTGAAGAGCCCCAGGGCCCAGAGCAACTTCAGGAACCACAGTCTGACACTGGTAAGTTTACAGTTACCCCCCCCTGACAATATCTCCTCTTCCTCTGGTGTTACATCCCCCCCCACACACATACACTCTCTACCCTGACACAGGACTAAAGGAAAACATGGCTGTAAATCAATGATTTTCTTGAAACCCCATGAACCACTGTAAAGCATTTAGTAGTAGAAGCTATAACAGGTTATTAATGAGCCCCTGTGTCTGCATTTTATGGCCAACACTGATTGGGATAGTCCCTGGGCTGCATGAAATGGGGGGTGGGAAGGAGAGAGGGGGCAGGTATTAAAAGGACTGGGGGTGGAAGAATAGTTTCATGACACTTATGGTTGTTCAACGGCCCAACACTATGTCTCTCCCACTCCACCCCTCCTATCTTTCTTTCCCCTTATGAACAGGAGCCATGCAGAGGGAGGATCGGGGTGGGTGATGGCTTATGTGGGAGCCTACCTAGGTCGAGCAAGGGAAAGGTAACTATGTGGTTGGTTCAGGAAAGTCAGAGTGGTTCATTCTCCCTGTGACCATTTCATATGTTTTGTACCATGCCCAGTACCTGGTGTCTGTCCTCTCTCCATTCTGAGCCACACTGTAGAAGCCGGGAGAAGTGAGGGTGGGTGAAGTATCTGCTCTAGTGGTTGCACAAACACATTGCCATGTCCTTTAGCAGTGGAGAGGCAGCTGACTTGAGGTGTTAATCCAAAAGTTCAGGGAAAAAGATACACTTCTGGAGTCACTCCCTGTTTTCCTGTCCCCAATGCTGTTCGCTAGACTCAGGGTCTAGACTTTCTGGCAATGTAGATGGGTGTAAGAAGTTTGGTGGATGAGTTCTGTGATTCTCCATTGCTTTTCCATGGAAACTTTGTCTACTAACTTAGAATACAGTCAATTTCCTATCAAACCACCACCCATGTCCCTTGTCTAGCGAGTGCTACTTAGTTGATGGCGAGTCCCTCTGTCATAAAACAGTTCCAGTGTCCTTGATTCACATAATCAGGGTAACAACACTTTATTCTTCCTGCCCCAATAACAGAGAAACTGGGGATCCCACAGCAGCCAAAGCGACCATTTGGGCTGCTGTGGGCTCATGCTAGGCGGGGTGGGTGTGCCTATGCAAACAAGATCAGCCCCTGAAGTTCTTTTGCACAACTCGCCACAATTCACCACCAGATGTCAGGGTAGAGCTCATTCTGACTCTGCTTACATAAAGAAGAAAAAGGTAACTGGTAATGTTGCCCCTGAAGAAACTGAACTGCACCTCAGCCGATCTCTTGATGCACTGTAAACATTACAATATTTAAAAGTAATGCAGTTATCTCACCATTTTAACCCTCAGCTCTTTCCTTGTGGGCTGCAAAAGCAGTCTGAAGGAAGGAGGCTCTAACAGTTGCATTCCTGGGATTTTAAAAAGTATCAATATTGTGGCCTTGAACAGCACAGTTGCATTATGTGGAAGGATTTAGGTACCTTTCAAGGAAAAATGAAATAATGTTACCTTTGTCTTTGACTTGGCAGGGCAATGACAACAGGCAACTCATGCCAGTGGTAGGGCAGGAGCAGCACCACAGAGATAGCAGAGGAAGATGCAGAAGGAACTTAGAAGAACTGGTTCGTTCATTTGTTTGTTCCTGTTACAAATTGTTTCTGTTGCCTAGAAAGAGCCAAGAGCAGTTTGACTTTCTTAGGGAAAGGAAGGAACGGGCTCTTAGGTAGGATGTTTACAACGTGCGTCCATACTCCATGTATCTGTTGATTGTTCAAATTACATTTATCTATATGTTTTCAGTATGAACCAGGTCTCTTGATAAGTTTAACTATAAAGTTCTTGTTAAGAATTCCTGGACCTGAGTAAAATTGTATGATCTTGAGTGATAGTCCAGTCACAGACTGTAATGAGGAGCTGGCTGAACTATCACCATATTAATTGCTGTCAATGTATACCATCTCCTCTCAAATATTTCAAACATAATATATGAAAATGACAATATGTACAATGTTGCACACTAACAAAAAACTACAATGATGAGATCAAAGATCAGTTCTACAATTGCCTGAAAACTCTGATTGACAGTATGCCCGAGCATGATGATATCTGCTTAGTAATGAGGGACTTAAATAATGCTTAGTAATGGGGAAATGTAATGCAAACGTTGGGGATGACAAGAACAGAGTGGAGAAAGCAATGGGCAAGCAAAGCCTTGGTTCCCCAAATCAGAACAGAGAAAGACTGGTCAAACTGTGCCTGATATCAGGGCTCATAAAAGATGGCACACTATTCCCACATGGAGTCACCAACAACCAGACCGACAGTCTATTTATTGGAAGGAAATTTAGATCAACTCTTCAGGGCATCAGCGATGCCAGAAGTGACCACAATTTATGTGTGGCAAGACTGAGGATCAAACTTAAGAAAAAAATTCCAGCAGCAATTCAAATGACCGTCCCCCACTTTTAAGCGGGGGCGGGGAGAGGGGGAAGGGTTGGCTGGCTCGTTGAATGAAGGGTACAGTGCTTTATGGCTGGAGCAGGGGAGAGATGAAAACTGCTGCAAAAGGGTCAACTTGGTTGCTGTTTCATCCCCTAGGAATGCAGGGTTTAAAGGGGGCAGCCCTGGGCCTGAAGCCTCCCTTTTACATAGAGCAGTCTGAAGCAGGACCCACCCTCCCTCCCCTTTATGCGGTACAATGCCAGGTTTGATCAAGACCTGCTGTGGGTATTACACTAGCTTCCCCTTTTTAGGGGGGCTGGGAAGGAATTTTTCCCTTACCACCATATTGGTTTGGGTGGAGTTGGGGTTTTTTTTGCCTTCCCCTCAACAGGTTCAGGAAGGGCTCTGTTCATGCATGGCATGACTGGCGGTAGGCCATATGTCGCAACTCACTATTTAAGTTTAGGGCAGATGTCTAGTGCAGGTACTCCATAGGGAAGGTATACAGTGACCAGATATGGTAAAGTCCTGGCAATAAATTTGCTAGAGGGACTTGGATGGAAAAAGAGGGGGAGCTGGTAGAGGCCCCCCAGGTATGGTAAGGTCCTGGCAATAAATTTGCTGGAGGGACTTGGATGGAAAAAGAGGGGAGCTGGTAAAACCCCTCGGGTATGGTAAGGTCCTGGCAATAAATTTGCTGGAGGAACTTGGATGGAAAAAGAGGGGGAGCTGGTAGAAGCCCCCCAGGTATGGTAAGGTCCTGGCAATAAATTTGTCGGAGGGACTTGGATGGAAAAAGAGGGGAGCTGGTAACCCCCGCCAGGTAATTGCAGAAAAAACATGGGGTTACCTGCACTGTACACTTTTATCTGCCGGGTAGTCCCAGACATCTAATAATAAAGTTGCGGCCTGATTAAACCCATGTCAGATATCTCTTGTCCTTCTTTTGTTATAGCCAGACAATTGAATTGAAGAACAGATTTCACGTGCTACAAGGTTTAGATCCAACAGTAGAAGTCAGCATTGACATGTCATGATTTTTTAGGCATGACGGTCTCATAGATGACCACAATAACTGTCGTTGGTTTCCAGACAAACAAACCAAAAGCCTGGATTAGTAAGGATATGTGGAACTGTGTGAAAGAAATGAAACAAGCCAAAGCAAACATCAGCTCCTCAAAAGCACTTCCAGAAAAAGAAGCAGCAAAAATATCCATATAAAACAAATCACAAAGCAGCATGAGAGGACACAAGAGGAAATACATTGATAACATCACCAAAAAACTGAAGAAGTTGCTGAAAGAGGTGATAATAAAACACTTTATCAACTTAACAAAGTTCTAACTGGCAAGTTTAAGCTAGTTGGAGGCCCTGTTAAGGATAAACAAGGAAAGACCTTAACAACAGAAAAAGAGCCAGGAGAGTGATGGGCAAAGCAAATTCAAGAGGTGCTAAAAAGACCAACCCCACAAGAAACTATTGACTTTGACAAAAAAATGAAACACCCAGAACTAGACATATCATCTCACATCACAGACAAAGAAGTGAAAAACTCAGTATAAAAGTTAAAGCCTGGGGAAGCTTCATGTGAAGACCAAGTGACCAGGGAAATCTGAAAGCTTGTGATGATGAGACCATTATGATAAAATCATCAAAATCTTCATTAAAGTATGGGACCAGGAAAAGTCTGCAGAATAATGGAAAATGGCATTATAGTCAAAACACCAAAGAAAGTTGACCTATGTGACTGCAATAATTGGTGAGGTGTGATACTTCTTCCAGGAACAGGCAAAGTCTTCTGCAGTATCATCTTAAGCAGAATAAAGGAAGAGACTGAGGCAAGCTACGGAAAGAGCAGGCTGGATTTTGACTATAAGATCATGTGCAAACCAGATTTTCACTCTAAGAATAGTCACAAAGAGACCATTGAATGACAAAA
>NW_020664409.1:88149418-88213696 GCF_002925995.2 Terrapene triunguis | reverse complement strand
TACCCTGTCTTTGGTCTTCCTCTTGCTTCTAATGTATTGATAAAAAGACTAACCAAACACAAGTAAAAACCAACAAGTAAATTACAGAAAATAATAAGAAAACCAGGGAAAATCATGTAGATAGAGAAATTTCTCCTGTAAAGCTATAATTAACCACTACACCTGAACTCTGGATGATTCTGGCCCACCAGGCCTAGATGTCCTGCCTGACTTGAGTCTGCAGACACACAGTGTGGATCCCCCTACTACAAAAACAAGAAACTATGTATTCTCCCCATGAGTGATCACAAATTGATTCCGTTTAAATTAAATGGACAGATAATCAAAGCCAGGTCATCATGATTTTTTATTTCAGAAGGGCAGTTTGGGGGAAATTAAGGGATTTAGTTAAAGAAGTCAACTGGACTGAACAGTTCAAGGACTTAAATCTGGAGGAAGCTTGGAATTTCTTCAAATCAATTATATATAAACTATCTGAAATTTGCATCTCAAGAAAGGGGAAAAAACTTGTACAGAAAGGCTCCAGCCCCAGCTGAATCAATAACCACCTCAAAAATGTATTAGGAGTAAGCAGAGAACCTATAGGGGAATGGAAAAAAGATGTTGATCAGCAAAAAAAAGCTACATTGTAAAGGTTAGAAAATGTAGGACTAAAGTCAGAATTGCTAAAATTCAAGCTGAATTAGCTCTTGCCAAGGAAATTAAAATAAATAATAAATAAAATAAATAATGGTTAGTTACATAAATAAAAAGAGAATAAGGAAGGATGAAGTTGGGCTGCTGCAGTGTGGATGGGAAAGAGATTAAAGATAATCTAGGTATGGCTCAAAAACTAAATAAATACTTTGATTTAGTTTTCAGTGAGAATGATAATATGGAACATGTGCATGGAGGCATTACGGCTGATGGAAATGAGTGTCTAGAAAAAGAAATGACCACATCTGAGGTGGAAGAAAAACTTAAAAAGCTTAATGCATTAAAATTGAGGGGACTGGATAACTTCCACCCCAGAATACTGAAAGAACTGGCACATGAGATTGCGAGTCTGGTAGCAAGGGTTTTTAATAAATCTATCTAATCAGGGTAGTACGATATGACTGAAGAATACCTAATGCTGTACCTACACTTAAGAAGGGGGGAAAAGGTGATCTGGGCAATTACTGACCTGTAATTCCAACCTCAATAGCATGCAAGGCTTTAGAATAAATGGTGAAGGAAAAAATAAATTCATGGAGATAAATGGTAAAGGGGATGTAATGCAGCATGGGTTTACCAAAGATAGATCATACCAGGCTAACCTGATCTTCTTTGTTGATAAAATAACTGATTTTTTATTAAGAGAGGTGCAGTAGATCTAATATACATGGACTTCAGTTAAACATTTGACACAGTAAAACATGTTTAAATTAGGGAATATGGTGATCAATACAAGAACTGTAAGGTAGATAAGGAACTGGGCAAAGGGGAGAAGGCAATGAGTCATACTGAAAGGTGAATTAACATAGTGGAGAGAGGTTACTAGTGGAGTTCCTCAAGGATTGGTCTTTGGACCAATCTTATTCAATTATTTTCAATAATGACCTTGGCACAAAAGGTTGTAGTGTGGTAATGAAATTTGTTGAAGATACAATGTTGGGAGGCATCATCAATAGAGAGGATGAATGAAATATTATACAGGAAGATTTGGATGACCTTGAAGACTGCAGTGACAGAAATAGGATGAATTCAGTAGTAAAAAGTGCAAGGTCCTAGACGTAGGGTCTAATAATATGAATTTCTGCTACAAACTGGAGGCTCATCATTTGGAAGCAACAAAAGAGGAAAGAGACATGGGTGTGTGGGTCCATCACAGGATGACTATGAGTCACCAATGTGATGCAGCTGTGAAAAACAAAGCAAATGCAATCCTAGGATGTATCATGCACGGCATTCCCAGTAGAGATAGAGAAGTGTTAATGTCATTCTACAAGGAATTGGTAAGATCAAATATGGAATACTGTTTACAATTCTGATTGTCCATGTTCAACAAAGATTAATTTAAAATGGAACCAACGGAGGAGAGCTATTAGGATGATCAGGAGAATGGAGGGCTTTTCTTAGGAGAAGAGATTGACAGAGTGCTTGGCTTCTTTAGTTGAGTAAAAAGAAGGTTGAGTGGGGATATGAGTGCTCTCTATAAATACATTAGGTGAAGAGCTATTTTAGTTAAAGCACAATGCTGGCACAAGAACAAATGGATATAAACTGGCCATGAACAAATTCAGATTGGATATTAGAAGGTTTCTAACCATCAGAGGTGTTGTGAGGGCAAAGAACTTTATTTTTAAGAGAGAGCTGGACAAATGTATGAGTGCAATTTTGTAGTGGGGTGGGGCTCAACAGCTCAACAGCCCTGTGTATCACTTTCAGTTTATGTCTTATGTTCCTAAAAGCTCATGCTTTAGTGTTTCAGCCAGCTGTTTGCAGGGGTCTGGAAGGGATTCCTCCCGCCACAATGTATTTTGTTTTTTCTCTCTTTCTCTCCTTCCTCTGAAGTATCAAGGATGACCACAGCTGGAGATGGGACATTGGATGGGGAGGGCAAGGGCTCTGAGGAAGCACCAAGCATTCTTTCTCAGGTGTTTGGCTGGCTGGTTCTTGCTCACATGGTCAGGGTCTAAGTGATCATGATAGGTAGGTAGGGTCAGGAAGGATTTTTTCCCCCAGGTCAGATTGGTAGCAACCTTGGTGGATTTTTGGCTTCTTCTGCAGAATGTAGATGGGGGTCACTTGCCAGGATTTTGGGTATATCTCACTTAATCATTTATCTGCCATTGCCGGGGCCTCGGGCACTTGTGCACCTTGGTCCCTGCCATTCTTTGCTGTGGCACCTAATAGTCTAGTCTCCTGTGGGCTGTAATACTTTGATCTAATTTTGGGTGTTGGGATTAGTGTGCAGGCGCTGGGGGGTGTTGGTGTCCTGTGATATACAGGAGGTCACACTAGTTGATCTGGTGGTCCCTTCTGGCCTTAAACTCTATGACTCCCCACTGTTTCTTTTTTCCCTTATTTACACCACTAAATGCTGCAATGCAAACAAACAGGTTACACATGATCTCTGTGGCTTCAGAATGCTGTCAGCAATGTACTGTCTCACTGGGAGTGGGAACTGAGAGGACTTGTGATTCTAGGACTGGGTATTAGCAATAGTGATTTTTTAAAAATGTTAAATCTCAAATTTTTTCATAATGTTAAACAATGGTGGGATGTGTTAAAGTACAGAAGAATCTGTGTAGGTTATCTGGCAATGGGCATCCTGGCAACAAGAAAGTTTTTGGATGCCTCTGAATGCATCTGTCTTGGGTGGATAATCAGTCATTCAGTCATTAAATTCTCTAAATCTGCACAAAATAATAAAAATAGCACAACTGAGTTAATGCCACAACAAAAGTTCCAAGAAGAAATTCTTATCAAATTCTTCTTCAGGAGCTCCTCCTGTGATTATAAGATTACACCCATCCAGTCATGGAACATGAGTAAAACTATGGGATTTACTAAATAGGGGATCATAAGAGTTAGACCAGCAATATTGAAAGCATGTCAGAAACATGAGAGCAAAAGCCATGGATATAGTTAAGAAGTCAGCAGTGCTGGGTCAGTCTGGTTGCAGCAGAAAACCAAGAGGTGGAACCAGCTAAACATGGGTCATGGAAGTATCAGAGACAGGATATCTGATAACTTCTGAGAATTCTGAGATTACAAACATAACCCTTGAGCTGATCAACCAAGCCTCTATCCTCTCCTTCTTTAAGACACTTCTCCACCTTTCCAAAAGTCATATATATCATACTCTTCCCCTGAAAGGACTAACAAATAGATGACACCCTCTGGTCTCAAAAAACCCAAGCCTGTCTAACTAACAAGACATCAGCAAGAAATCACCAATAACTTACTTTTTGTTGCATCTTGTCACCCAGACATTATTTATACATTGTCTCTTAATATCGTATGGCCTTTGGGGCCACTTGTCCTCACACTTATCTATAGAAGGTATAGAAAATAATTGATTCTGTATAAATATTTGTAACAGATATTTCTGTGCAAGTAAGATACTAGAAGGCTCTAACATGACAGTGTACAGCAATGTGGAAGAAGAGAAAAAAAGAGAATAGAATTTTAGATTTTAAGTTACAATATAAATTGGAACAGTTTTCCCCCCTTGTTGCCCTTTGCTTCTCTCTGGGCTGAATGAATGATATCTTGGCTGAATGAATAGCTGCTTTTCCTGCAAATAGATTCCAGAAGATGTCACCTTGAACCTGCTTAAGTAGCAGAACTTCCAAAAAGTTTTATAGTGCACACTTCGTACTTCTCGGTTATTTCTAAGAAGTTAATGCTTTTGCAGGGATTTGCCTCTAACATACATCAGTGTGTACCTGCAGGAGATATAGCCTAGACTTAAATTCTAGGTATGACATGACACGAATCAGACTCATAAGTGCTTTTCAGTCCTGATTACACTAATACATATTGTCATGACCTTGCCAGTCAGTACCGTTGGTGCTAAGATTGTTTTATGACATAAGAGAGTTAGGTCATATCTGAGATGTTTGGCAAATAACTTGAGGCCAAAGGAGTCAACTGAACAGAACCAGAAAATTTGAAGTGGAATGCAATAATCATAAACGGGTTTGGCAAAATAATATGCCAGAGGCACAATATGGACTGTGTGTGGTACTAGAGGTTATTTGTGTTTTCTTTTAGTACAGCATTTGAGACAGTGACGCATAATATCTTATTTACAATATTAATTGAGCACTGCCTAGCTGCCTGAAAATTGGCTGAAAGTTCACAAACAAAAGGTTAATGATAAATGTCAGTGTATAGACTTAGAGGTAGTTGCCTAATGAAGTATCACAGGGATTAGTGTTAGATTAAAAACTTATTTAATACTTTCATTAATGATCTGAAAGAGAGTGTAAAGTGCTGGTTAATTAAATACACAGGTTATACTGGGATTTTTTAAACCCCACTGAGGATGAAGAAGTAATATATAGGGGCTCAGAGAAATTAAAAATAAGAGCAGAAAATAGCAATGATATGTTATTAGCATATTAACAAATATATGCTAATACACATTCTATATTCTAGTATAATGCATATTATGTAATATGCTATTAGCATATTAGCAAATCTATGCCAATACATTTGAGGAACAATTATCCAAAATGCAAATATTCAATGGTAGAGAGAAATGTAGAAAACAATTGTGCCAAAATAGACCTATTAGAGGTCTGATAGTGGACTATAGATCGGCTATGAATTTGCAATGCAATATGGCCGCTAAAAGTTCAATGAAGTTTTAGGATCCATTTGAAGAGACATCATGTCACAGAGCAGAAGTGAAGGTCACTCTCAATATTACTAATGGATAACCATTCCTAGAATGGTACTTTCCTTTCTGGCACCTCATTATCAGGAAAATATTGAAAATATAAAGTGAGGTCAGAAAAGAGATACAAAAATTACCATGGACTAATCTATGTGGAAAGATTTAAAGAGATTGCTTTAGTAGACATGATGAGCCACATAGGCACCTGGTTCAATATAGCTTCATTGAGGATCTGGCCTAATAAGTCTCCAGTTATTTGACTGGTATATACATGAACACATAGAAGGAATAGTGTGGTACAAAAGGGCATAACTAATAATAATGGGATTGAATTAAGAAAAAAATAATAATTAGGCTGCCTAGTAGGATAACCTTCTACAATCTAATAGGTCGCAAATTAAAATTAAGTCTGTCAACGGAAGTGATGAAAGCCCCATTACAGGGGTCATTTAAAATCGGACTGGAATAAAACCCTCAAATATATACTAAAGGTAAAAGCCCTACATTGGCTAGAATGATCTAACAGTTCTTTTCAATCTCTAATTTCTATGATATTATAAAATATTTGCAATTGGTGCTGCAGTAATGTTTGTGTACAAGTAAACAGATACCTGAACACATTCTTAAAATAGCAGTTGATATGGAAAAGCAGCTCTGAGATAGAAAACAAGTGAGGAAAAGGAAGAGGCTAGGACTAATAATTATGACTGATTATGGGCAATCAGAGGTACACCTGGGAAAATTCCAGAATTCCTCTCTTTTCAACATGCTTGTCCTTCTTTATGATATTTGCCAAGTTCTCCAGGTGTGCATGACTAATTACAGCAAGGAGAAACTTTTAGGGTTGCAGGAAGTACTAATAAAAAGACTATATTACTTGCACACAGTTCAAAAATGGCAGATAGAAGTGCATTGATTAAAACAGTGAATTATAATAAAGGCAGAGAAATGACACATAGGAACTGCTGTAATTTGGTAGGAACCACCCAATCTCAGTGCAGGAGAACATAATAATGTAGATCTTGGTTGCTTATTCAATTCTTAACACTTACTGCAATACCAAAAATGATGCTCTGCCAGCATTAATTGTGGTATCCTCATTGTGGTCCTTCCCATTTCTACCCTAACCATAATTATTATTCTTTCTAAAACAAGCAAGCAAGCAAACAGACAAACAACACCCACCAACCCTTGACCTAAGGAAGGGAACCCTAAACAGCTGTAAAATGACTAACCTAGGTGTACTTCTATGAAAAACGCACACTATGAATGTACTTCATGGGCCAGATCCTCAGCAGTTATTAATGGGTGTACCAGCACTAAAGTCAATGGTGCTACCTTGGTTCACACTAGCAGACGCTCTGACGCATCTGCAACTTTTGCAACATGTAAAAACCCAATTTAAAGTGACACTGGCAAAAAAGCACCCAATAATGCCAACCTCTTGGTGTACTCTAATCCATTCCAAAATCAAAACGTTTCCTCTTCGGAAGTATTTTGATGACCTCCATGGAAAAGTTCTCTTTGTCAGAAAGTATCCAAAAAGGCCTTGGATTCCATAGGAGGCAGGGAAATAATCCCAAATGTCCTTTTGCTTGGGTGGCAGAATTTTAACAGGACGCTCCTTAGAAATCCCAGGACCTCCCTCAATCACATCCGTGCCATTGACAAAGCCTAAATGAGAGACAAGGTGGGTGAGGTAACATCTTTTCTTGGACTAACTTCTGTTGGTGAGAGAGAGAAGCTTTCAAGCTACAGAGACTTCTTTCTCAGGTCTGAGAAAGGTACTCAGAGTGTCACAGATATGTAGAAGATCGAATAGATCTTTCAGCATAAATAGTAAGCACTAACTGTAAGGAACTTTTCTACTTATGCTAAACTATCTGTTTGATCTTGTATTTAGCTGTGACACTCTGAGTACCTTTTCCAAACCTGAGGAAGAGCTCTGGGTAGCTTGAAAGCTTGACTCTCTCACCAACAGAAGTTTGCCCAATAAAAGATGTTACCTCACCCACTTTGTCTCTCTCTCTCTAATATTCTGGGACACGGCTACAACACAGTCTAAATGATTCACTTTGCACAATGTAAAACACCAACTGAACAACATATTAACACATCAATGGCAGTAATTTATATGTTTCCACTGGGGCTCATAGTTGTTAATTTGAAAATAAAAAAATAAGGTCCATCCCCAAGAAGCTGAGGAAAGTGTCCATTTTTTACCTTATCACATTGAGGCAACAATTCAACCCAGAAATCACCTACTACAGGACAGGCCCAACAAGGACAATAACAGAACACCACTGGCCATCACATACAGCCCCCAGCTAAAACCTCTCCAGCGCATTATCCACGATCTACAACCTATCCTGGAAAATGATCCCTCACTCTCACAGACCTTGGGAGGCAGGCCAGTCCTCGCTTACAGACAACCCCCCAACCTGAAGCAAATACTCACCAGCAACTACACACCACACCACAGAAACACCAACCCAGGAACCAATCCCTGTAGCAAACCTCGTTGCCTACTCTGTCCCCATATCTACTCTGGCGACACCATCAGAGGACCCAACCACATCAGCCACACCATCAAGGGCTCATTCACCTGCACATCCACTAATGTTATATATGCCATCATGTGCCAGCAATGCCCCTCTGCCATGTACATTGGCCAAACCGGACAGTCCCTCCGCAAAAGAATAAATGGACACAAATCGGACATCAGGAATGGTAACATACATAAGCCAGTAAGTGAACACTTCAATCTCCCTGGTCATTCTATTACAGATTTAAAAGTCACTATCATTGAACAAAAAAACTTCAGAAACAGACTGCAAAGAGAAACAGCAGAACTACAATTCATTTGCAAATTCAACACCATTAATCTGGGCTTGAATAGGGACTGGGAGTGGCTGGCTCATTACAAAAGCAGCTTTTCCTCTCCTGGAATTGACACCTCCTCATCTGTTATTGGGAGTGGACTACATCCACCCTGATTGAATTGGCCCTGTCAACACTGGTTCTCCACTTGCGAAGTAACTCCCTGCTCTCCATGTGTCAGTATATAATGCCTGCATCTGTAACTTTCACTCTATGCATCTGAAGAAGTGAGGTTTTTACTCACGAAAGCTTATGCCCAAATAAATCTGTTAGTCTTTAAGGTGCCACCAGACTCCTTGTTGTTTTAATTCAACCCATGTCGTACTCACTGTTTTACTGAGCTTGCTACTTCTATGCTACTGGAAGTTTGAAATTGCGTAATTGTTCACACTTTTGTCTGGAAAAAAAGTGAAAGCAAGAAATGTAGTCATGTCAAAATGTTATCCCATGTCTGGAGTCTTACTCATTCTCCGTCATGAAAGCAAAAGATGTTAAGTGCTTCCATGGTGCTGTGGAATTCTTGCTCTTTTGATGTAGCCACTGCTCATCTTGAACTGACATTACATACCACCCATTTCTGTCAATATCAGAAAGGGTAACTCTGACAGCTTGTAAGTATGAGTACCATCATATGCTTGATAAAACACTTC
Organism: Terrapene triunguis; assembly: GCF_002925995.2. Taxonomy (NCBI): domain Eukaryota; kingdom Metazoa; phylum Chordata; order Testudines; family Emydidae; genus Terrapene; species Terrapene triunguis. Next base: position 88,204,795 of record NW_020664409.1, on the reverse strand, counting down.
CAGGTTTATACTTATAAAAATATTGTTTTAAATTCCGGGAGTGCTGGCTTGTTTCAATATTAACAGCTACACAAAAATTAAATTCTATAACACTAAATCAGCATTCACTTCAGAAATGCTTTGTTATTCTCAATAAATGTAATAAGGACAGGTTAGAGTTATCAAAAGCAATAAGTATAATCCAATACACACAGAAACATATTCTGATCTCATTTACATAGGTTTCATACCGGTATAACTCCAATGACTTCAGTGAAGTTATTCCTGATTTACCTCAATGCAAGTGAGATCAGTATCAGACCAATTATCTTTTACCCAGTGGAGGAATGAGATGTTAAAGAGTACCTGCATTGCTTACATCTTGTCATCTTCTGAAGGATTTTTCCCAGAAAGGGAATGTTAGAGAATGGGTCATAAAGATAGTTTATATACTGTCAATGTGTCTCGAGTAAAGGCTAGGTCACAGTATGTTTGACAGTTGCCAGATGTATGCCTTGTCTTAAAGAGTCATTAATGAGCCTGATATAAGGCCTACATTTTCCTGTTGGCTTTCACCAGCCATAAAATCATGGATCCAATTTGCACGTAGTTGAATGGGCTTTTGAGGGAATTTAGAATTAGCTCCAATTAGAAATTTGTTTTCAGAGAAGATGGTGTGCTTGTTTCCTCTGGCTTTGCTACTACTCCTGGAGAGTGGAGACTGCCCCAAATCTGAGGAGTTTTATAGGCAAATTATATTGAAAGATCCTGGCGGCAAGAAGCAGTTGACTCTGAAAATGGTTATGGGCAATCTGGATTGATTAGACAGCTCAATGCTCAGAACATGTCTGCTTGTTGGGATTTCATAGATACTCTGGCCTGGTCTACACTGATGCTTAAGTCGATATAAGTTATGTCACCACTAATAGGTGTAAAAAAAATCACCCCTCTCAGCAACATAACTTACATCGACCTAACGCGGTGTCTACACCACATTATTTTGGTGAAAGATGCTCTCCCATCAACTTAGCTTCTGACTCTTGGGGAGGTGGAGTACTGAAGTCTACAGGAGCATGCTCTGCCATTGACTTATAGTGTCTTCACCAGAACTGGTAAATCGATGCAGCTGCATTGATCACAGTGGCGCCGATTTAGCATACCAGTGTAGACGAGCCCTATGACAGAGGAACAGAAAGATCAGTTCTCAACCTCAGCTGTGAAAAATCAACAACACTAGCATCCTGCCTTTGCCTCTTTAAAATGCAGTTCATTTCCGTCAGTAGTGTGGAAATCAGAACTGGTCAAAAATGGAAAATATTGAAGTCATTTTTGTCCCATGGGTTTTAAAAAGGAATGTTTATTTATTTGATTTTTAATTTTTTTATAAGTTTTAGATTTGAAAATTTTTGGTTTTCTCTCCCCCTTTTCTTCATTTTGTCACTGAAGTAGGGGTGGGAAAGGAGGAATATGAAGAAAAAAGGAAAACAATAAACCAACTCCTCCAAAACACTAATTTGACTACATTTTTAATTTTCTAATTTTGTCAAAAAAACCCAGACAATATTTTGTTTGTTTTCCCTGTGCCAGTTTCCAAACCCTGCCCTCCTCAGATCACAATTTTAATCAGTGTAGAGAGGTTTTAATTCTAGTGATCAAAAATTATCTGGTGCTGAAGTTAAAAGGAATAATAATTCAGAACCCCAAATCCTAGCCCCTTTGAGTCTTGGGGGCAAGTGAATTTGGATTTGAATTTCTATAGCTGAATCCATTCCATAAAATTTTGGTTTAGGATTAAACTAATATCTGGAAGATGTCTTTATTTCTTGTTGTGATGCAGCAAAAATCTCATAACATTAACTGATCCTCCAACATTTCTGCCATTTGGGAACAAAGTCTGACCCAATGCCTAATTCTGATTTACCACAATCCCAAACACTAAATACTGTCATACACCTAATCCTAATCTCTTTCTGAGCACCACAAGATCAATCTATTTCTATTTACAAAGTGTTAACAATTTCCTGGTAACATCTGAAATACTTGAATGAACAATAAACACTTCAAAGAGGCCCATGGACCAAGAAATTTTTCAGAAGGGAAAGGATGCCTATTGCTTAATATGTAATTGTCTCCTTTCTTGATAAATTAGTTTTCATTTTGAAATAAGTACTTCAAAGAGATTCAGAGTGGGGCCATCAAGACTTTGAAGCTGTCTTGAGGTAATGATTTAGGATTACTACTTCAAAGAATTTTTTACATCTCAGATCAAATGGAACAATTCCACTGAAAACCAGAAGATCAAGTACTGAACTGAGTACCTGGAGACAGTTCTAGGGGATCAGGGGATTTGAGTGACATGATTTTATTGTTCTATGTTGAGGATTATGACATATGTCTGGATTATGTAAATGAATGCATTTGTTACTGGCATAGACGATGCTTGAGGTCAAGTGCACCCCCACATTTCCGCAAGTGCCAAGCTGCTTTGCAGGGCTTGCTCTGTTTGGCCTGCCACTGGGGGAGGGCAGCTCTGTCCTTTCACTGCGCCTCTCCCTCAGCAGTTCCAGCTTGCTTGGCCCCTCTGCCCAGCAGCTGAGCCTGGCTGGGGAGTTGAGGGGGTGGGTTGGAGCTGCTTCCCATGCCCCCGGCTGACTCTGCTCAGGGTCATTGTCTGCGAGACAGCCTGGCTGGGGAGGTGAATCCCCACTTCCCACCAGGGCTTGGCTGCCGGGGACAAGGGTCGAGAGAGCCGGAAACATGATGGGGGTAGAGGAAGCTCCGGCTTGCTCAGCCCCTGTTCTAGGCATCCTATCCCGGGCAGGGAGTAGAGGGGCCAACCCCCCAGCCAGGCTCTCTCACAAACAAGTGCCGCGTTGCACAGAGGCAGCGACCCTGAGCAGTGTTAGCCCACTTGAGAAGTGGCTCTGCCCCACCTGGGCCTGGCTGCCAGGGAGAGAGTCCAAGTGAGCTGAAAGTGCCATGGGGAGGCACAGTTGGAGAAGGACAGAGCTGGAGGTAGGGGCATTGCCCATGCTTCTCCCCCTGCTGAGATGTCTGTGAGGGCAGGACCTCTGGGGACACACTGGTGCTGTGAGTCGGGCTGGGGCTGGCAGGCCCGGCCCAGAGGTACATGCTCCCCATTCCTGTAGCCCCAGCCTCCTAAAAACTGGTGGGATTGGCTGCCCTGGCCCAGGGAATTGGGGCTGTAAGGTTCCTCCTAGAGGTGACATGTGGGGCGGTCACATGCCCCCACCCTGTACATTGTGCCCCCCCAGTATTATCCAGAATGAGTCATCTATGGTTACTGGATAAACTAATGTATTAGCCAATAGTTAGAATAAGATCTTCTTTGTGGGACCCATAACATGAGTTATCCTTTTGTGATACTTTGCCATGGAACCCACATTTATTCATTGTGAGAGTCTTTGTTGTCTCAAGGACTTCCAGCTCAACCATTCTACATGCTTTCTTACCAGCAATGAAGCATTTACTCCCTGAGCGACAATCTCCTTTTCACCAAATAGACAACAACTGGCTGCTCTGCATCCTTTTCTTTGAGAATGGAGGGTAGAATAGACTTTTTGTAGGTGTAAACTGATGTTATATCCATTAGACAATAATACAAATATCAGATACCTAAAAACATTTAATATTATATATACATAAAACCAATGGTACTTATGTAGTATTGGTTATCTACATATATATGTAGATATAAATCTCATTGTATTATTGATGTGCGCATTACTATTCTCAATATTTCCTTCCACTTCTGTTTTTTTCAGATCTAATTGTCCTGTTGTATTTTTAAATAATATATATGGTCTAGGATGCTCTTAATCCTGCTTCAGCATGGGAAGGCTAGATGACCTTTTGAGGTCCCTTCCAGCACTACATTTCTGTGATTCTGTATTGAGAGCTACCTGCTTAAAACAAATTTTAAAACAGAATTTAAAGATGAATAGTGAAATAACGGTGTATTCCTTGGTTAATCTCCTTTTGAAATATAAAATTTTCCTGGTAATTTATTTATGTTCAGTGATAACCAAAAGTGTCCTGAACACCAGCTCTAGAAGGAAGAGAAACATTGGAAACTCTGTAAACTGCTAGAATAGCACAAGATGATTCAGAGATATAAAAGGGGACATATATATTCACACAAATATGCATAGAATTCTCTAGCTACTGTTCTCTATATTGTCCTCATCACTGTAGTATCTGAATACTATTTTCAATTATTGACCTAATATTTACCAGAGATCTAACATATTGACAAAACTTCATCTGATCAAGCTTTGATCCTTTTGTAATTGCTGTACCCAATTTGGGTCAAATTCTGCTTTCACTTACACCTGTGTCAATCTGAAATAACTCCATTTTGAACTCAGTGGATTTACTCCAGATTGATATTGATGTAACTTATTTCTCCCTGGACTTCAGTGGGGTAGCATGAAGGGCAGATTTAGCCCACAGTCTTTGACTTGAACACAAACCAGTGACAGAGCTATTTTGCAATAAAATTGCCATTAAACCAAGCATTCAAAAAAACAATGACTTTTAAAAGTACATTACATTGCAGACCAAAGTGTTGCAAGAGTCCTTTCTATTGTCTTTTCCCCTTTGCTTTCCTGAATCTACTTACCTTATATCTTAGCCAGTGTTTTTTTCCCTATGATTTTCATAGAATCATAGAAATGTAGGGCTGGAAGTGACCTCACAAAGTCATCCAGTCTATCTCCTGCATCAAGGCAGGACCAGATATACCTAGATCAACCCTGACAGGATCTCCACACCCTTCCTTGGTAACCTCTTCCAGTGCATAACTAACCTGATAGTTAGAAAGTTTTTCCTAATACCTAACCTAAATCTCCCTTGCTGAAGATGATGCTGATTACTTCTTGTCCTACCTTTATTGGAAATGGAGAACAATTGATCACCATTCTCTTTATAACAGCCCTTAACATTTTTTGAAGACTGTTATCAGGTCCCGACTCAGACTTCTTTTCTCAAGACTAAACATGGCCAATTATTTTAATCTTTCCTCATAGGTCAGGTTTTCTAAACTTTTATTATTTTTGTTGCTCTCCTCTGCATTCTCTCCAATTTGTATACATCTTTCTTAAAATGTGGCACTCAGACCTGGACACAGTACTCCAGCTGTGTCCTCACCAGTGCCGAATAAAGCAAAATAATTACTTCCTGTGTCTTATACAACAGCCCTGTTAATACACCCCAAAATGATATGAGTCTTTTTCACAACTTCATCATATTGTTGACTCATATTCAATGTGTGCTCCATTATAACCCCAAATTCCTTTTCAACAGTACTCCTGCCAAATTGTCATTCCTCATTTTGTAGCTGTGTGTTTAGTTTTTCTTCCCTTTTTCATTTTGTTGATTTCATGCCAATTCTCTAACTTATCAAGGTCCTTTTGAGTTCTATCTTGTCCTGCAAAGTCCTTGCAACCCCTCCCACTTTGATGTCATCCACAAATATTATAAACACACTCTCCACTCCATTATCCAAGTTATTAATGAAAATATTGAATAGTGCCAGACCCAGGACACACCCGTGAAGTATCCCTCCTGGCTTGACAGTGAACCATTGATAGCTACTCTTTGAGTGCAGTTTTACAACCAGTTGTGCATCCACTTTACAGTAATTTCATCTAGACCACAATTCTCTAGTTTGCTTATGAGAATGTCGTGTCTATATGGGAAAAAATGCAAACTTCTTTTATCTCTTTCAAAGGCTGAGGAGCTATTTCATTTTAAGGTATCAAGAATAATTTCATGAATACATCAACTATTTTCAAAAATAGTTCAGCTAATTGAGATTGATTTTGAAAACTCCTGGTCAATCTGCTTTGGTGCTAAAACAAAGAATAAAAGATGTCTGGAAGAGCTCATCCCACTGCATGCTGGAAAATGCTGCCAGGAAAGACAGTTTCACACACTCCCTGGAGTGAATATTAAGCTATTTTTTAAGTTTTACTTGACTGTAGTTTGTCTTCCCTTGGGAGATGCACTCTTCTAACTAATGGAAAAACTAGATAATTAGGGCTAGATTGCCACACAGCCTATTATTGGCCACTCAGAGGATTAAATGGAAGTATGGACTCCCACACTCTTAGTCCCCTTCTAGGCAGAGCCATCCCTTGGGTAGGACAAATCGGGACGACCGCTCCGGGCTCCGCACTTTGCTGGGTCCTGTGGGCCGGTGTGATTGGCCAGCACCGTCGGTCCCGGAAGACATAGGTGCAGGAACCAAGTGTGCGAGGGGGTGGGGGTGCTGCAACACCCTCAGGCTCCCGACTGCCAGCCCCGTTCCCGGCGTCTCGGCTGATGCCCTGCGTGCCCAGGGTCCCGGCTGATGCCCTGCACAACCGGGGTCCAGGCTGCCACCCCGTGCGACTGGAGCTCTGCTGCCACCCCACGCCCGGAGTCTTTGGTGCCGCCCTGCGTCCAGGGTCCCGGCTGCCCATGGTAGGCACCAGCAACTGCCAGCAGTAGCAGGTGACCCAGCACCAGGCCGGATCCATCCCGCCAGCCCAGCCGCCGCTGCAGAGCAGGGCCTCCAAGCTGGGGGGGGATGATTTGTCCCGGCCCCCGCACCCTCCTAGGGATGTCCCTGCTTCTAGGCCTGGCTCAGATTGTGACTCTGCAGATGGGGAGCTACGCTCAGGATGCCTGCAGGTGGGAGTAATTAGGACGGAAGGCACAGAATGCAAGGAGCCCTGACTCCACCTCCAACCTGGCAGCCAAGCTGGCACTGCTGTGGTGCACAGTGTTTAACTAATGTGGCAAAAGATAAGTCATTTTAAAACACAGTGGGGCTGGTGTGTGGTGGAGGGGTTAGGGAGTGGAGTAGGCAGTTGCATGAAAACATTCTTCCCCCAGAGAAGAGAGGCAGAAGGGGAGGAATTGTGATGCTTTTAGTCTGCTTGGGGACTGGTGCCACTTGCACACCCTTATTACTTAGGGAATACTTGGAGTTTTGTTGATTATTCTCTCTTTTTTTTTTTAGTTTTTAGTGGGTGTGGACTGTCTTGATTTGCCTTGTGTGGGGGCGAGTGTTTTTCCATTTCATGTCCCAGCTGTATGTTGCCTGTGTCATAGTTACAGGTACAGAAATCATTAGCCCCGGAAAACTAGAGGTATTTTTCATATATGTTGAGCTAAACTGTTTTAAAATAAAATTGTCTGCATTAGGTGGAGTGTCACAAATTACGACTAATCACCAAATTGGTGGTTGCCAGCAAAAGGCGGAGAATTGCCAGAATCAGTTAAACACTTTGGCTCAGCTCACATCCTCTCATGGAAAAAGACATGGATGGCCAAAAATCAGGCAGAACAATCCACAACCTCAAGTCTAAGGAGTTTCCACTGCATCATGTGCTCAGCAATGTGAGGGGGAAGGTTTGGGACACCCACAGAGTGTTCAGGAGTCACAGTTCTTCTAACATGCAGTTATTCTAAGAACCACAAAAAAGCATCACACAGATCTCAAGATGTACTTAGAAAAGTCCCCCATCCATGCCTAGCCCCAGATCTCACACCAATGTTCCTCCCAGGCCTACCATTCCCTATGCCTTGAGGATTGCCCAAGAGGAGTTTACAGGTGCAGAGTGAAAATTTGTATAAAGAAACACTGATAGAGTCAACATTAACTTATGTATGGAAAATGACTGTGGCTTTCTAGAATGATGGATAACTTTCCACACCAGCTATGCACCCTCCTGCACAGCCAAGCCCCCTCAAAACTCACAGACCTTTGAATGCATGCAGCTTTTATACAGTTGCTTATACTGGGTTAAAGGTTTGCAGATAACATGTTACTTCACTCCTCCCTCACTTTACTTACAAAATTTGGCCCAAAGGATTGGATTTTCTTCTTCCATCCCCTTCATGGGAAGAATTGGAGGTGATAACATAGTTATTTATCTTCATATACAATTCACAGTTCTTTATGTATGGTTAGTAATACTTCCCACAACATGAATTTTTTAAAGGCTGAATAGATGTAGCTCTCTTACTTAATCTGGATAATTCAAGATAAAAACATAATTTTATTCTTGTGTTTTCAAGGGCATCATCGCACAATTCAAGGGCAGAAAACTAAAGTTGCTCATGTCTCTTCTTCTGCGGATACAATAGGAACCTGAAAGTGAAATATTATAAAAGTTGCTGTATTGAAATAATTTAAAATTGGCTAAGAAAGCAAAGCCTATCTGTACCTTAGTAGTTTACATGCATGTTTCCAAAAAGAAAAAGATCTACAATATTATCAGATTATTGTTACCATTTTTTTAACTTTATTTGCTATTTGCAGTGCATTCTTTAGATTGATAACACTTTTGCAGATGTGCTGTTACATACCTCTCTTTTTTAATTCTGCTGCCCACAAAGAAGCAGATTTGGATAGCCAGAATAAACATGGGTGTTTCTTTAAGCAAGCTACCCAGTTGTTGCTAAAAAAGAAGGAAGTTGCCAGGAAGAGAAATGCTTAACCCATTTTCCGGCTAGAGAAAAACATCACCAGCAAAAATGATTCCCCGTCCAGCCAAGTACTAAGATCTTCATTTGAGAAGCCAAGGACAATTGGAATGTATTTCATTTATAATTGGCTTCTTCATCTTTTTTTAAGTGTGTCTAATTAATTTAAGGGTGAGGATGGCCAAGTGCATATCCATTGTAATATATATTTAAAATATCCTAAAATAATCTGTGGACCAAATTCTATCTCATTCTATCAGTTTAAATATGAAGGAACTGATTTGGAGCCTTAGTCAGAACCTCATGGAAGTCAACAGGAGCTGGACCCAGTACAGTGAAGAAAACACGATTGATCTCTTTTGAATTGCTCCAGTTTTATTGCACTGTAACCAACTACAGGATTCAGTCCAGTGTCTCAATAGTTTCCAAGAATTAAGCTAATTGAAAAAAGCCAAATAAAGTTAACAATCAACAATGACCCAATTAAAGCAAATGAATAAATAAGATTAAAGCTCTACTGGTTACTATTAGAATACTGGCATAATTGAATTGAAAAACTCATCAACATCAGAGATGGCAGATTAAAATGCTTTTCCTGCAGCTAGGCTCGCATCCAGCGGTTGTTTTGCATCATCATAGTCATGCAATAGAAACTTTTACCCATCCAATTTTATCTGAATCATAGCCACTTAAAAAGACAGCCGCTTCAATATTAATTGGGCAGAATTCATTCTTGTCATTGCTTTAGAATGACAGCCTGTGTAAACACCAGCAGGAAGACATTCCCTGTATGTGTCGTTTAACATCAATTACAAGCACTATTGTGAAGGCATGAACAGAGCACAACATTTTCCATTAACATTTAGGTAAGAGCAAGATTCTAACTCTTTAGGGTTTTTTTTATTTTGCTTCCTGTGTAGATTATACAGAAGTCATAACAGATGTTGAATACACAATCAGAGTGATATATAACAAGAGAAGAGCTATTGCTCTTTGACCTGCATGGTGTTTGAGAATATATCACTATTTTTCTATCACTCTCTTCTAGAACTTGTTTACTTTTCTTTCCTTGGTGGATTTCTTATACGAATAGATGCCTTGATATTAATATGGTAGTGAGAAATATAGGAGTGACTATGCTAATGGAATTATGCCATTTTAATACGGTTATGCCTATAATAACAGAAGCTTACAGAAGTCTAAGTAGTCAGTCTGAGGGCTGATCTACACTACACCGTTAGGTAGATATAACGCACTTACATTGACCTAATTATGTTAGTGTACACACTACAGCCTTCCTCCCGCTGATGTAAATGCCCTACTAAACTGACATAAAAATAATTCCACCTCCACAAGAGTTGTAGAGCTTATGTCCATGTAGTTAGGGTGACAAAGTGTCCGTGCAGATGCTGCATTACTTACATTGGCTGTTGGCTGTCTTGTCAATTTCATGGAAGGAGCTATGAAATTGACAAGAAAGCTGGGCAACTAGAGCCCAGCTGCCCTCCCTCCCCAGCTTCCCTGAAGAGCTGGGAAGCTGGACCCCATCACAACTGGGACCCGGGGCAAGAATGGACCCCGCTTCCAGTTGGGAGCCGGGGCGAGAAGCCCGGGTACCTGGACCCTGCCTGCTCCCCTCTGGGAGGCATGAAATTGCCAAGGCTTTCCAGCTTCCGGTGGGCAGTGGGCGGGGCAGGGGGAGAAGAAGTGAGGGCAGCTGGGCCCCACTCTTTGGGAGCGAGAAGCCCTGGGTTGCTTTCCCCCTCCACTTCCGGCGGGAAACAGGGAGGCAAGAAACCTCGAGCAGTTTCCTCTCCAGTACTGGTGTGAAATGGGGTAGTGAGAAGCCCCGGGGGGTTCTGCCCCTCTCCCCCCCGCTGGTGGGGAACAGGAAGCAGATTTGGGGGCAGCCTGCCGGAAGCCTGGGAGTCTGTGGGTTCCCAGCAGCGAGCTGCCAGTGTAGCTGAGAGACCGTTCTCTCCGCTCCCCACACTGCCCCTCTTAAGTGTGTGGTAGTGCTCCCTTGTGAGCACTTACCTTTCTAGTGTGGACATACCCTGAGTTAAATTCTTGTGCAGTTAATAAAAACATTCTCTCCAACCTTTCTGATCCCTCAGGCTCTGATCCTGCACCATTAAAGTCAATGGGAACTTTGCCATTGACTTCACTGAGCATCAGATCAAGCCACAAATGCTTACAGAGCATTTTCCACATTATCTGTTTTTGTTCTGACTCCATAAAATGAAGTTATAATGAATGACTTTAAAAAGTCAACATTTACCAAGAATTAACATAGCATTAGGGCACATCTACACAGGAGCAATAACCATGCTTCCAAGGCTGGGCAGGCAGACACGCTAGCTCTGTTTGAGCTAGTGCATTAGCAATAGCATGTAACCAGTGGTAGCACAGGTGGCAGCTCGCGTTAGCTGCTCGAGTATGTATGTAGGGGGTGGTGGTGGGTTTGTGTTCAAGGAGCTGATAGGAAAGATCCCATAGGAAGTAAGTTTAAGGGGAAAAACAATTGAAGACAGCTGGCAGTTTTTCAAAAAGATATTATTAAGAGCACAAGAGCAAACTATCCCACAGTGTAGGAAAGATAGGAAGTATGGCAAGAGACCGCCCTGGTTTAATCAGATCTTCAATGATCTAAAAATCAAAAAAGAGTCATACAAAAAGTGGAAACTAGGTCAAATTACAAAGAATGAATAAAAACAAATAACACAAGCATGTAGGGACAAAATTAGAAAGGCTAAGGCACACAATGAGATCAAACTAGCTAGAGACATAAAGGGTAACAAGAAAACATTCAACAAATACATTAGAAGCAAGAGGAAGACCAAGAACAGGGTAGGCTCATTACTCAATGAGGGGGGAAAAACAATAACAGAAAATGTGGAAATGGCAGAAATGCTTAATGACTTCTTTGTTTCGGTTTTCCCCATGGAGGTTGGTGGTGATTGCACATCGAACATAGTGAATGCCCGTGAAAATGAGGTAAAATCAGAGGCTAAAATAGGGAAAGAACAAGTTAAAAATTACTTAGACAAGTTAGATGTCTTCAAGTCACCAGGGCCTGATGAAATGCATCCTAGAATACTCAAGGAGCTGACTGAAGACATATCTGAACCATTAGTGATTATCTTTGAAAAGTCATGAAAGATGGGAGAAATTGCAGAAGACTGGAAAAGAGCAAATGTAGTGCCCATCTATAGAAGGGGAAATAAGGAGAACCCGGGAAATTACAGACCAGTCAGCTTAACTTCTGTACCTGGAAAGATAATGGAGCAAATAATTAAGAAATCAATTTGCAAACTTCTAGAAGATAATAAGGTGATAAGTAACAGTCAGCATGGATTTGTCAAAAAAAAATTGTGTCAAACTAACCTAATAGCTTTCTTTGACAGGATAATAAGCCTTGTGGATAGTGGGGAAATGGTAGACATGGAATATCTTGACTTTAGTAAAGCTTTTTATACTGTCTTCCATGATCTTTTTATAAACAAACTAGGGAAATGCAACTTAGATGGAGCTACCATTCCCAGAGAGTAGTTATCAGTGGTTCACAGTCATGTTGGAAGGCCATAATGAATGGGGTCCGGATCTGTTCAATATCTTCATCAGTGATTTAGATAATGGCATGGAGAGTACACTTATAAAGTTCGTGGGTGATACCAAGCTGGGAGGGGTTGCAAGTGCTTTGGAAGATAGGATTAATATTCAAAATGATCAGGACAAACTAGAAGAATGGTCTGAAGTAACTAGGTTAAAATTCAATAAGGACAAAAGCAAAGTACTCCATTTAGGAAGGAACAATCAGTTGCACACATACAAAATGGGAAATGACTGCCTAGGAAAGAGTACTGCAGAAAGGGGTCTAGGGGTCATAGTGGACCACAAGCTAAATATGAATCAACAGGATAACTCTGTTACAAAAAAAACAGACTTCATTCTGGGATGTATTAGCAGGAGTGTTGTAAGCAAGACAAGAGAGGTAATTCTTCCGCTCTACTCCACATTGATTAGGCCTCAGTTGGAGTATTGTGTCCAATTCTGGGCGCCACATTTTAGGAAGGATGTGGACAAATTGGAGAAAGTCCAGAGAAGAGCAACAAAATTGATTAAAGATATAGAAAACACGACTTATGAGGGAAGATTGAAAAAACTGGGTTTGTTTAGTCTGGAAAAGAGAAGACTTAGGGGGGATGTGATAACAGTTTTCAAGTACATAAAAGGTTGTTACAAGGAGGAGGGAGAAAAATTGTTCTTAACCTCTGCGGATAGGACAAAAAGCAATGGGCTCAAATTGCAGGTAGGGAGGTTTAGGCTGGAAATTACGAAAAACTTCGTAACTGTCAGGGTGGTTAAGCACTGGAATAAATTGCCTAGGGAGGTGGTGGAATCACCATCATTGGAGATTTTTAAGAGCAGCTTAGACAAACACCTGTCAGGGATGGTTTAGATAATACTTGGTCCTGCCAAGAGTTCAGGGGACTGAACGAGATGACCTCTCAAGGTCCCTTCCACTCCTATGATTCTATGATTCTGTGATTTAGGCAGCTAGCCTGATAATGGTCTAGGTATTTCCTGTCTACACTTCTATTCTGAGCATGCTAACATGGGTACAGCTAGTGCACATCTGACTACCAATCCTAGGAATCACACCCCTAGCTGCACTGTAGACATGCTTAACTGTGATTATCACACTAAGTGTAATAGTTTCAAATTCACATATGGTGGAAACTGTGATATCTCAGATACCTTATATATTACAATAGTTGACTTTTTAAATGCAGCCGTTCTATCTCAAAGAAAAAAGTGAAGGAAACTTATTTTTAAGCTTATACAAATACAATAGCCTGAAACAATAAAGAGGAAACCTGCAAGCAAGAATCTGAAACAAACATCAACATGGAAGAATTTGATAGAAACTTCTCCAAACACCTGAAAAAAGCTAGCTGAGTGAACACCACAATTTTGCTCTGAATACTGAAGGAAGGAAAGTAAATGATGGCAGGTTAAACTGGTCCCTCAAACTGTCCAAGGAAAAAGGGAAAAAATTTAATAATGCAAGGACTAGGGAAGATATGACATAGCAGAATAAGATACCCACTATGTGCTGTGTTCAATGTAGAAGCAAGATGATGAACAAGGACAAAAAAGTCATGGAAGATGGGAGAGATTCCAGAGGACTCAAAAAAGGCAAATATAGTGCCAATCTATAAAAAGGGGAATAAGAACAACCTGGAGAATTACAGACCAGTCAGCTTAACTTCAGTACACAGAAAAATAATGGAGCAAATAACTAAGCAATCAATTTGCAAACACCTAGGAGATAATAATAAAGGTAAGTAACAGTCAGCATGAAATTGTCAAGAACAAATTGTGTCAAACCAACCTAGAAGCTTTCTTTGAGAGGGTAACAAGCCTTATAGATAGAGGGGAAGTGATTGTTATGGTATATCCTGAATTTAGTAAGGCTTTTGATACCATCTTCCAAGACTTTCTCATAAACAAAGGAGGGAAATACAGCCTAGATGAAGCTACTCTAAGGTGGGTGCATAACTGTTTGGAAAACCATTCCCTGAGAGTAGTTATCAGTAGTTCACAGTCAAGCTGGAAGGGCATAATGAGTGGGGTCCCACAGGCAGGCCCACCGACAGCAATTCTGGGCCCCAGGGCAGAACAGTCAATGGGCCCCCATGCACGCACAACTGTGCCTGCGCTGACGCAGTCCACTTTTGGGCAGTGCTGCGCCTGAGCTGGCTGGTGCCCAGCAAGTTACCAGCTGCGCTATTGGTGCCCAGTGAGCTGTTGGCTGCACTGCTGGGCGTGCTCTTCCAGCACGGCCAGGGCTTCCACATGCCCACCTGGTAGGATTGCCAACTGTCTAATCACACAAACCCGAAGACCCTTTCCCTGCCCCTTCCCTGAGACCACACCCCTGTCCTGCACCTTCTCCGAGGCCCAATCCCCTGCTCACTCCATCCCCCCTCCCTCCATCACTTGCTTTCCCCCACCCTCACTCACTTTCCCCAGGCTGAGGGAGGGGGTTGGGGTGTGGGAGGGAGTGTGGGGTGCAGGCTCTGGGATGGAGTTTGGGTGACGGGGCAGTGCACGGAGACTTCCTTCCCAGGGGCCTCAGGGACGTGCCAGCCACTTCTGGGAGCAGCGTGGAGCGAGGGCTGGCAGGAAGCCTGGCTTAGCCCCACTGCACTGCTGGCTGCAGCGGTGGCTGGGGGTCCCTGGGCCCTTTTAAATCACTCGGCCCCTGGGTAATTGCCCCATATGCCCCCTGTTGGCAGGCCTGCCCATAGGGATCAGTTCTGGGTCCAGTTCTGTTCAATATCTTCATCAATGATTTAGATAATGGCATAAAGTTTGCAGATGATACCAAGTGGGGAGGGGTTGCAAGTGCTTTGGAGGATAGGATTAAAATTCAAAATGATCTGGACAAACTGGAGAAATTGTCTAAAGTATGTAGGATGAAGTTCAGTAAGGAGAAATCCAAAGTACTCCACTTAGGACGGAGCAATCAGTTGCACAGATACAAAACGGGAACTGACTGCCTAGGAAGGAGTACTGCAGAAAGGGATATGGGGGTCATAATGAATCACAAGCTAAATGTGAGTCAACAGTGTAACACTGTTGCAAAAAAAGCAAACTTCATACAGGGATGTATTAGCAGGAGTGTTGTAAGCAAGATACAAGAAGTAAGATACAGCTCTACTTCATGCTGATTATGCCTCAATTGGAGTATTGTGTCCACTTCTGGGCACCACATTTCAGGAGAGATGTGGACAAATTGGAGAAAGTCTAGAGAAGAGCAGCTAAAATGATGAAAGGTCTAGAAAACATGACCTATGAGGGAAGGTTGAAATAATTGCGTTTGCTTAGTCTGGGGAAGAGGAGACTGAGGGGAGTCATGATTACAGTTTTCAAGTACATAAAAAGGTTGTTACAAGGATGAGGGAGAAAAATTGTTCTTCTTAACCTCTGAGGACAGGACAAGAAGCAATGGGCTTAAATTGCAGCAAGGGCGGTTTAGGTTGGACATTAGGAAAAACTTCCTGTCAGAGTGTTTAAGCACTGGAATAAATTGCCTAGGGAGGCTGTGAAATCTCTGTCATTGGAGATATTTAAGAGCAGGTTAGACAAACACCTGTCAGAGATGGTCTAGATCAGTGGTTCTCAAACTTTAGGAACCCGAGGACACCGATTTTAATTTAAAAATTTTCGCAGACCTCCTGCACACCGTTGAACAGCTGTATTCTGTCATGTAGGAGGTGCTGGGAGGGAGGGGGAAGAGTTGCGGGAGGGGGAGGAGTTGATCAGCAGGGACCGCGGACCGCCTGGAGTACCCTCGTCCATGGACCCCAATTTGAGAAACGCTGGTCTAGACAATATTTAGTCCTGCCTTGGGTGCAGGGAACTGGACTAGAAGACCTCTCGAGGTCCCCTCCAATCCTACGATTTTATGATTCATGAAGTTACATCTAATAATAAGTTAGAGGCACAGTAAAATTCTACTGTGGCCTGGGCAGAAAGGGTGAGTCATTAGTGTGTCATTAATCTTTTGCTGGAAGCCCCCATTGTCCCCGCTGGGTAAGGGTCTCCATTTGTCTCCTATGCAACGAAGTTTAACTTGATCACTTTCTATGAATTCCCCACCACCACTACACCTAGTTTCCAAACACAACCAACCACTCATTTGTTTATTCACACACCAACCCATTCACTAACAATGAAAAAAATCTCAGCATATTAAAAGTCATGGATAAACTTTAAAGACTTGAAAATGATGGAATCACAAAAGTCTTGACAAAAACCCAGCCTTATATATATTTCATAAAAATAATTGTCTAATAAAATGAAATGCCCTTCCATATAGTTTTTACATTAAATGCAACAGTTGCTAAATTAAAAAAAATTCTGTAACAATACTTTATTTATTTATTTATTTTTTTACTGGATGCATATTAAATTGTCCCATACATTCACAAGATGGAACAAAATGTTCTAGTATCTGGATGTGAGACAATTAAAATTCTAATTTTGGATTTGGTCAAAACATGTAAGAAAGTGCTTTAGTGTATGAAAATTGATTCAGTAATTTATGTATGACTCATTAAGATGTTACCTCTTAAAATAATTGTTAGAGCCATTCATAATGTGAAAGTGTATCATCTGCTTTTCAGTACCTCAAGGTAATGTTTGTGGCAATTATTTCTTTTAATAAAACCTTTTTTTCCTCACTAGAATATCGATTAGTACAAAAGGATCATTTAGTAAAAAGTAATGGTGTAGTCCTTGAAGTGCAAAAGTCATTTTTCCCCCAAGTTTGCTCCAATATATCATGGAAAATAATTAAGATATTTATTTACCTGCAAGTGCATACAATCTTAATATTTCAAAATGCCAAGACAAATGTTTATGTATTCTGTTGTAATTTGGAAATTGGTAGCATACACCAGCTAATATAAAACAACTATACATTTAAGATAAGAGTTTCCAAATTAGGAGACTACATTAGGCTCCTAAATCCAAATTTAAGCTTTTAAATGTATGACCTGATTTTTTAAAAGTAATGTGCATCCATTGAATTCAGTGGGAAATGCTGGGTACTCAGGACTTTTGAAAATCAGGTCACATATTTAGTGTTCACAGTGTATTAATGTTTCTCTCTTTTCTGATCTGTGTTACCTATCGCTCTCATAAATTATGCTAAATGTCAGAGGTTTTAGTGACAGAAGAATGGGAGCTTATATATTGTAATTTTTGGTATTTATTTGAACTATGAACTCTTTTGATTCCCCCGTCCCTATCCCACCTCACCCTCACCCCCTACAATTCTTAACTGATAATACTGAAGTACTGTACTGGAAAAATATATTCCCAACAAATTAATCTCAATTGTAAAACAAAGTCTCTTTAAGGATTATGGACAAGATTTTCAACAGTAACCAGCAATTTTACACAGCTCTATTTTTAGGTGTACAGTTTGAAATGTTCATTTTCAGCAAGCGTTGAGCACCCACCTTCTGATTATCAGGCCCCTTTAGGGTGTCTCAAGTTGGGCACCCAAAAAACAGAGACATCTAAAATCACAAGTCACTATTAAAAGCCCAGCCAAATTTTTTAAAAAAAGTTTCAAAACAGTGGATGAAATTCTCACCCCACTGAAGTCAATGAGAATTTTGTCATTTATATTAATGTGTTGACTGGTTTTAGAAAGGCCAGAGACTAATCGAGAGATTTGTCTCCCTACCAGCATCTATCATTGGGGTTTAAGATTTCCCGAAATAAAAAACAACAAGGGAGTGTAGGAGTAAAACGCAGGTATGTTTATTAGACTAACAACAGTTCAACAAGGTAAGTAAATGGGATATGCTATAAAGGACTCCCAACACAGGTAAGCAAGGTAAATAGGTGAAGGTGACACTATAATTATAAAAAGCAACAGAGGGTCCTGTGGCACCTTTAAGACTCTCAAGACATCTGAAGAAGTGAGGTTCTTACCCACGAAAGCTTACGCTCCCAATACTTCTGTTAGTCTTAAAGGTGCCACAGGACCCTCTGTTGCTTTTTACAGATTCAGACTAACACGGCTACCCCTCTGATACTATAATTATACTGACTGTGTCCAAAAAGGTTTACTCCCTCCCCAAGACAGGTCCCAGGTAAGTCGTATGGGGGACTCAAATGGTCTCTATCATTTCTTGCAGCTTGTGTCTGAGAATCTCACGACCTCACGATGCAGATCAGGCCCGGAACCGACCAGATGGCTCAGCAGGGTGAGAAGTGGACTTCAGGCAACAGGTAGATGGTAACTCTGATTGACGCTGCTGATTATTCTTCCTTCTCCCCTGCGTTGTCATGTGTTCAAGTAAGATCCAGAGGGTGGCAGCTAGCAGCTTACCCTTGCATGCAAGAGTGTTAAACCCTTCCACAACCCTAAGGTGTGGTGCTCTGACATACGCACCTCAGTACAGCACTGTGCCACTCAGATGGGCAGCAGCTTCCCTCTGAGGTGCTGACACTTATATGCCCTGCTGTTACTGGGCAGATCACATGTCACATGGTTGCCTGGTTTCCAGCCTTTTGGTAGAAAGGGCGGGAAAACCTAAGAAGCGGGAAGAAGGGCAGCCAAGATGGATTCCTAGTTGTTGTTGTCAGGAATTCAAGATGGCGTGTGGGTATTAACAACCAGAACAGAGATACAGAAATTCTCCTCCTACAAATGGGGCCAGGATTTCACCCCTTTGGGAATGATTCACCGGTGCCTTGCAGCTTGTATAGTAATCCACACCTGTGCAAAGATGGTGTAAGAAGCTGTGAGTGGTGTAAGAGCCTGATCTAAATCCGAAATCCAACTGAGAAGTTTTCTTTTGACTTCAGTGGTCATTAGATCTGCCTAGAATGAGCAGAAAATTCCTGTTTGGTGGCATCTTACACCAGTTTTGCAGAGAAGTAAATGGCACCACAAGTCACTGGAAGTCAATGGAGAAAAATCTGTTTAAGGGCCAAGTGTAAACTGAGGTAAGTCTCTACTCTTCAACTTCTCAAAGACTCCCTTGTCTAACTAATGTCTCTGGATACGTCTTTTACAGATTTATTTGGTAGCTTCAGAAAAAATCTGATTAAGGACTAGGCATTGAGCTAAGACTTTATCTATTACTCTAGGTAGCTACTGCATCTTCCTAAATCACCTGTAGTTTTGAATGATGACTGCATATTTTGTTGATGAAAAAAGTCTATGCCTTGCCCACTATTTTTGAAGATGAATTTTTATAATTTGTGCATTTCTCCCATAACATCAATTAATCACTTAAATAGCACCCTTCATGTGAATATTCTGGTGTGCTTTACAAAAGTTAGAGCCATATAAACTTAAATTAAAGTGAGCAAAAAGAAAGGGTAATGTTTAGCAACAACAACAAAATGTAATTCTGAATAAGATGACGTTCAGAATCTGTTTACTGGTAATGAAAAAAAATAATCATGAGAGAAAATGTAGAGAAATGGAGAACACTGAAAACAAGAAGTGTTCCTCATATCCAGTGGTGCATTACATCTTTACCTAGTGAGAGGGTATCACAGCAATACTTTTGTGAATCAAAAATGAGTGAAGGTAATTTATAAATAATAAGGATCAACCTAAAGTTTGAATCGTGGCCCTACAGAAGTCAAAACTCTCATTGAGTTCAGTGGGACCAGGATCTCAACCCAGATGTTTAAAACATGGTCTTTCTTTTGGCAACTATAGATATTAGGTGCTATTAATGTCCTGAAGCTGCATCTCCCGATTGGATAGTTAGAAATCTATGTGGCATTAATTGCACTTATAATATTTGTTTCTGCAAATGGAGAGCAAAAAGAAGGAGGCTAGGTTTTGGGCAAGCTCAAACCCAGATGTGACCAATCCCTTCCTTGTGCTATAATGGGATGGACCTGGCAGATGCTTGCCAGTTCACACTAGAGTAAGCATGTTCAGTGGAAGGGGGTTCATGACGGCTGAGCAAGCAGAGTGAAATTCAGTGTCAGCTGGTGGAGTTTTTTCAGATCTGATTATGAAGTTCAAGACTCAATTATCATTGGCTTAAAGAAAGGTGGGCTAATGTTTTCACTTGCTAGTCTGTAGGTAGTGGAGAAGACAACTGATCTGCTGCTCTTGGTAATTTGGAAGGTTTGGGAGTTATCCCTTCCTATAAAGAGTCCTAAAGACTGAGAACCATGGAGATATTAGGGAGAGTTTTGTTTTGTGTGTTTCTCTGGTGGTCCATTAAGTAATTATGGACATTTATGAGAAGTTTGGTTTTCTCTCATATTATCTTATATAATATGAAAGAATTAAAGGATGGTAATATAATTAATGTGATGACAAGGATTTGTGGAAAATAGATCCTGTCAAACTAACTTCATATGTTTTTTTGATGAGATTACAAGTTTGGCTGATAAAGGTAATAGCATTGATGTAATATACTTAGACTTCTGTAAGGCATTTGGCTTGGTACTGCATGACATTTTGATTAAAAAACTAGAAAGATATAAAATTAACATGGATGACATGAATTACATGCTGACTAACTGGTAAGTCTCAACTTGTAATTGTTAACAGGGAATCATCACTGAATGTGTGTGTTTCTAGTGGGATTCCTTAGGGATCAGTTCTTGGTTTTATGCTATTTAACAGTTTTATTAATGTCCTGAAAGAAAACATAAAATCATCACTTATAAAGTTTGCAGATAACACAGTTGGGAGCATGGTAAATAATGAAGAGAACAGGTCACTAGTACAGACCAATCTGGATTGTTTGGTAAACTGGGCCCAAACAAACAATATGTGTTTTAATATAGCTAAATGTAAATGTATACATCTAGGATGGGAACTCTATCACGGGAAGCAGTCATTCTGAAAAAGATTTGGTGGATAATCAGCTGAACATGAGCTGCCAGTGTGACGCTGTGGCCAAAAGGACTAATGCAATCCTTGGACGCATAAACAGGGGAATCTTGAGCAGGAGTAGAGGGGTTATTTTATCTCTGTATTTGGCACTGATGCAACTGCTGCTGGAATACTGTATCCAGTTCTGGTGTCCACAATTCAAGAAGGATGTTGATAAATTGAAAAGGGTTCAGAGAAGAGTCTCAAGAATGACACAAGGACAAGAATACATGCCTTCTAGTGATAGACTTAAGGAGCTCAATCTAGTTATCTTAACAAAGAGAAGGTTAAGGGGTGACTTGATCACAGTCTATACGTATCGACATGGGGAACAAATATGTAACAATGGGCTCTTAAATCTAGCAGAGCAAGTATAACATGATCCAACGGCTCGAAGTTGAAGCTAGACGAATTCAGACTAGAAATAAGTCATGCTTTAACAGTGAGAGTAATTAACCCTTGGAACAAGTCGTTGTGGATTCTCCATCACTGACAATTTTTAAATCAATATTGGGTGTGTTTTTTTAAAGATATGTTCTAGGAATTATTTTGGGGAAGTTCTAAGACCTGTGTTAAATAGGAGCTTAGACTAGATGATTACAATCCTTCTGGCCTTGGAATGTATGAACCTTAGAAGCTTTTATTCATATGTGTCAGGACTGAGGGATCAGGCCTTAACTAATTAATTAAACCTCAAATCCTTTTAAGATAGGTATGATTACTATTATTACACCCATTATACAGATTGGTAAATTGGGGGCAGTGAGGGACTTGCCAAGGTCACAGAACATGCTGCTTGACTCCTAGCTCACAGTTCCCGACCCTAACCACTATACAACTCTACTTTCCCATAGATTTTTTAAACTGCATTGAATGCGGAATGCATTGAAAATGACGAGTCTAGATGGCAAAAAAGACTCACCAACCAAATAACTTGGATATTTATCTTTGGATAAAGGTATTTTCCTTTTCCTTTGTCCTTTATGCAATTTAAAAAAGGAAACAGTAACATTAAAATATTAAAAACAGAGAACACTTAACTGCCTCAGCCATTAATCTCCATTTCAAATTTAGAACTTTGATTCTATAAATGGAGGGCCCAATTTACTGAGACAATACTCCCAATAGGTTCTATGGCCACTTTTGTGCATAGTCATTTTCATTGTCTTTCCTGCTTAGTCTGTTGAGTTCTGATCCTGATCGAATCAGTAACACCCACATAGATGCAGTTATAGGATCAGACGCTCCGTCAGTTTCTTCCTTTGTGTGAGTTTTTCATAAAGCAACAATGACAGAGAAAAAATATTTCTTTTTGTAAAACCAGAAAAAATAAATGGGGGATTCTGGGACCCGCATAGTACATGAAATTACATTTAAGTCATCTTTTGAAATTCTCTAAATTTCAAGTCAGAGTCCCTTTAAGTTATTATATGACACAAATGAAATCATGCATATTTCCATTTTTTTTTTCAGATAAAATAGTACAAAAGGTATCTGTCAATTGCCTTTGTAAAAATGCCAGGAGAGAGATAAATAGAAATATCTGCAACAATTTGTCACAAAGAGTCATTAGACCTAGCACCTCGTATCCTGTCAGACAGAAGCACAGTTAATTTGGTATGACTAGCTATTAAAAAGTGCCAGTCCACTACATGGCTGTCACTGAAGGATACAGATGGGTTTGGAAAGAGTTTGATGCAGAGTTTACTTTCATCATTAGTAATTAAACAGTGCCACTCCATTTTCAATACAAGACCTAGACAGCCACACAAATTTCGGTTAGCATCATCATCATTGGTTCCACATATGCTACCAAACCACTCTTAAAGGTGACAGGTAAAGAAAACTCAATTAACACATCACTGACTCTACAGTACATGTCAGAGACAAAATGGAGGAGACAGAGAAATAGATGTGATAGACAAACGGTTAATGTACCAAAAGTCCCAGTTAGATTACACAAGAAATGTAGGGCTTGTACAGAGGGGATACAAGGTGCTACACAAAATTCCCTTGGGTTCAAATAATACCTGTATAAGCTGTATGCTGCCTTTATTTATTATTATGGAGAAACATGAATGACAAATGATTTCATTATTAATAATAGTCATAGATTCCAAGGCCAGAAGGGACCGCTGTGATTGTCTACTCAGACCTCCTGTATATCCTAGGCTATAGAACTTCCCAAAAATAATTCCTAAAATATATATTTTGGAAAATAATCAACTCTTGATTTAAAATTTTTTAGTGATGGTGAATCTACCATGACCCTTGGTAAATTGTTCCATTGGTTAATTGCTCTCACTGTTAAAGTATGCCATATTTCCAGTCTGACTTTGTTTAGCTTCAGCTTCCAGCCATTGGATCATATTATACCCTTCTCTGCTAGACGGAAGCCAGCCCATTGTTACATATTTGTTCCCCATGTAGATACTTATAGATTGTAATCAAGTCACCCACTCTTGAATTGTGGACACCAGAACTATTCCAGTAATGGTTGCACCAGTGAGAATTACACCTAGGTAAAATAACCTACTTCTATTTGAGATTCTCCTGTTTATGCATCCAAGGATTGCATTAGCCCTTTTGGCCATAGCATCACACTGGGAGCTCATGTTCAGCTGATTATCCACCACAGCCCCATTTCTGTTTCAGAATCGCTGCCGCCCATGATGGAGTCTCCATCCTAGACGTATACATTTACATTTAGCCATATTAAAACACATATTGTTTGTGTGGGCCCAGTTTACCAAACAATCCAGATTGCTCACTACTAGTGACCGGTCCTCTTCATTATTTACCGTGCCCCCAATTGTATCACCTGCAGACTTTATAAGTGATGATTTTAAGTTTTCTTCCAGGTCTTTAATATAAACATTAAATAGTGTGGGGACAAGAACTGATCCCTGTGGGTCCCCACTAGAAACACACTCATTCAATGATGGGAATTACATTTTGAGATCTATCAGTTAGCTAGCTCATTTAATGTTTGCCATATTATGTGTGCAATAGGTTGGCCATAAAGTTCATAAAATGTCTTCGATCCTCCGCTCAAAATGCTATCAGTTCAAAATACCATTATTTTCATGTGTGATTTAAATGAACCACACCCTGTCCATTTGACAAGATCTGCTTTGGCTGTTTCTTTTTTCAGATTATTTTAAAATTATTAAAAAGAACAAGAGTCAAGAAAAAGAGGTTTTATCTTATAACGTAGTTGTATTGTTAGGTATTGTGACTCAGGAATTTCTTTGTGTCAACTGGTATAGGGCACTGAGGCACAGAGTTTTAATGGGTGCCCTGAGTCGAGTATATGCACAATAATTCACCAAATGTAAGATATATATTGAGATCCGGTAGCCCACTGGTCATTGTCATCATTGTGAAATGCATGTATGGATAATATTTAAGAAGTTATGTATCTATTCTAGAAATCATGTTTTTAAAGCCTTGAAGTTAAAAGCAGATCACCAGGAGGTGACATGCCTTGGATAGGTTCTGTTCAAACATGGGGTAGTAGACACTTCTCTCTCATCTGGCCATTGTGTTCCTCACAATGTAAGTCTGCTGGCATACTGAGCCACCTGCTAATCAAGATCTCAAAATTAACGTGAGATCACAAAATCTACAGGAAGGAACACACGGAAGGAGGGTGTCCTGTTTATGACAAATATCAAAGGATTAGGCTAGTATATCAGGAGAATGCAAGAAGACATACAGTTTGCTTCACCTAGGGGACAAGCTGACAGTGTGGCTTGACTCTGGAAAAAGGGATCACAGCCTGGCTGGTTGAATACAGCAATACTTTATTATACATGAGAGTATCTTGTTAATTAAGCCTAGGCTCTAGAACAGTGGCTCTCACACTTTTGTACTGGTGATCCCTTTCACATAGCAAGCCTCTAAGTGCGACCCCCCTTTATAAATTAAAAACACTTTTTTATATACACCTCTACCTCGATATAATGCTGTCCTCGGGAGCCAAAAAATCTTACCGTGTTATAGGTGAAACCGTGTTATATTGAACTTGCTTTGATCCACCGGAGTGTGCAGCCCCGCCCCCCCGGAGCACTGCTTTACCGCATTATATCCAAATTTGTGTTATATCGGGTGGCGTTATATCGAGGTAGCGGTGTATTTAACACCATTATAAATGCTGGAGGCAAAGCGGAGTTTGAGGTGGAGGTTGACAGCTCGCAACCCCCCATGTAATAACCTCATGACCCCCTGAGGGGTCCCAACCCCCAGTTTGAGAACCCCTGCTCTAGAATGTGTGTTATTATTTTATTTTATTTTATTTTCTATATTTCTACTCATGGTCACTTGAATCTCTATACTTTGCTAAATAAAGTACGTGTTTTCATTATAAAGGTATGTAAGTGCTTAATATTAAATGGAGCAATGATCTGAGGTATAACTGGCTAGCTGGGGTGTCCTGTTACTTTGGGAGCAGTAAGTCTGTGAATACTGCAGTGGAGCAGGGCTGGACACTCCAGGAGACAGTTGGAGAGCTTGGGGGTTGGAGTGTGCCTATTGCTAACCTGCAGAGGGACAGCGGAGCCTGTATAGGCTGAGAAGGGAGTTTTTGTGTTGCCCAGGGTCAAGGGAGCTAGGGAGTTGACCCACAGCAGGCACAGTCAAGGCTTCCTCATTCTACGGGCATGTGGTAGCGAGGCTGTGGGTAACTCCAGGTGGCACCCCAGTGTCACAGACATGAAAAGCTCAAGAGTTAAATCATAAGCTTCCTGCTTTTCTTTCAAAGGATAACGTCCTACTAGAGAAAATTCTTTCAAAATAGTTGCCATTGTCTATTGCTCTTAATAAGACAGTCCACTGGCTGATCTTAGCAAAGTGTCTATTGCATCCATTTGGGGCCAGCTCTTATCTAAAATACAAATGTTATACATGTGGGTATGATCCAGAAGTAAAAGCTTATCATGTTTAATTTTAGAAGCTATGATCCTGTCACTGGAGTTTTACTAATGGAAAATATGTTTCAGAGAGCTTAGCAGACCTATGGTCTATTGGGTTTGCAAATAGTGGGTGAAAATTTGCCATCAGAAATGTTCAGTCTGTTGGCTCACTTCAGTATTGCAGCAGGTGAAATTTATTGCCCAAGGACTGTGACAGGACTATTAATGGGTGGCAAGACCTTTGTTTCTTTGTTTAAAAATGCAAATCTATTTTTAGAGACTTTATCACATGCAGTAAAAAAAAAAAAAAAGCTTTTAATGTACACATTCAAAGGCCTTCTGAAATCTTTATAACTCAAGGATCCCAGTTACTGGCCAATCAAATAACTATTTGATCTCTCTCTCTCTCTCTCTTTGTGCAATGTATGTGATAACATGCAAGCTATACATTAATACAAAGAAACTCTAAAACCATATACACCCATACAACGGTTAGAAGAGCAGTATATGCATTGCATATATTATGCCCAACTTCTGGCAGACAGCAAAAGGAAGCTAGATACAAAGGCAAAGGTCCTCAATTGAGAAAGCTTTGCCACTAATCCTGGAGAGCTTAATTCCAAAAGCATTGCCACCTAATTACTACAGTGAGATTTAAGGAATGAGATGGCAGCAGAGGTCACAGATCATGTTTTAATTCTGACGTGCCACCAAAGGCGTGTAGAGAGACACAAGCTTTTGAGCGAGAGCTCTGTGTAGCTTGAAAATGTGTCTCTCTCACCAACAGAATTTGGTCCAATAAAAGATATTACCTCACCCACCTTGTCCTCTAATATCCTGGGACCGACATGCCTACAACTACACTTTGTACAGCAAAGGAGTGTAGCAGAAATGGCATATTTGATCACAGGCACCGACTTCCTCAGTTCCTGGGGGGGGGGTGCTCCACCCCTGCTCCACCCCAGACCCCACTGCCACTCCGCCCCTTCCCCACCTCTTCCTGCTCCACCCCCGCTCCGCCCCTTCCTGCCCCATTCCACCCCCTCGCCTGCCTCTTCCTGCCCCTGCTCCTCCCCCTTCCCCCAGCACCTCCTGAATGCTGCTGAGCTGCTGATCATGGTGGGCGGAAGGCATTGGGGGGAAAAGGGGGAGGCGCTGATCCACGGGGCCACCGGTGGGTGCTGAGCATCCACTATATTTTTTTCTGTGGGTGCTCCAGGCCTGGAGTACCCACGGAGTCAGCAGCTATGTATTTGATCAAAGGCTGGAAGAACTCCCATCCTGTTACAACATTCTCTGTTCACCTTCTTCCCAACCTGCCTCTCTTCCTATCTCCTAGAACTGCCTCTTAACACAATGCAGGTCAGCTGGTATGTCTCATCCAGTCAGACCACTATCTTCTGCTTGTCAATGTCAACATTCGCTCTACTGATGGGATCTCTCTGCTTCTGTTGTGCCTGGGATCTCTCCACCAGGTACTATGTTGGATTTCCCCTATCCTCTGAGCCAGGAACATTCACTTCCTATGCCTCCCATATACCCACTTTCCCACACCCAAGTCCTCCCGATTTCCCATAATTTACACCTACCCATGTCTCAATTTATTTTTAAGACTGGAATTATGGGGATAAGTGACCCATCTTGCTATGCTGAGCTTTAACTGCAGATATTACCAAGTAGATATGCATTTGTGAGACTCAACTTAGTTCCCATTTAGTTCCCATTTAATAAAACCCCTGCCAACAAGCATCACTTCCATCTTATCAGGGTTGGGTTGCAGGCATTTCACTTAGATCCTTACCTCACCTAAACATTCTCATAAATGCTGAGATGCAAGACTTACTCATGGGGGAATTCTACACCACTACGCATGTGCATATTTCATGTGCTGCACATATTTTTATTTTATTTTTTGCAGAAAATAGCTTCTGCTGAAAAGTTGCTGCAGTTCTGCATTTTGCCCACCAGAGGGTGCTGTGGTGCTAGAACACAGCAGCAGCTCCTGGCCAGCCCCAGCTATGATAGGGAAGAGAAAGAGCAAGCAGTGCCTTCTTCACAGTGCCTGTCAGGCCAGGTCAGGAGACAGGTGATATGGGGAGATAAACAGCGTGGGGCTGCTGAGGGGTCAGACAGGGGCTCATAAGGGCTAGTAGGGGAGGACAGACTGGGGCAGAGGCTAATGGGAATGGAGGTGCAGGGCCACAGGGGGGAAATAGGTGCAAGGCCACATGGGCAGAGGGGGAGGGGGTAGAGAGCTACAGGGGGAAGGGGTATGGCTGAGAGGGGCACAGAGACACATGGGGACAGGAGGTGCAGGGACACAGAGATGAGGGGAGGAGGCTGGCTGAGGGGGTGCAGGGACACCTGGGCGGAGGGGGTGCACAGCTACTGGGGGAAGGGGGATGGTGGAGTGGGGGCACAGAGACTCAGGGGGATGGGGGTACAGTAACACATGTAGATGAGGGTAAGGGGCTGGCTGAGCATGTGCTTGGACACATGGGGATGGGGGAGGGGTGGAGGGCCACATAGGGACAGGGGGTGCCTGAGTGGGGGTAAAGAGACACATGGGGACAGAGGGAGAAGGGAAGGGCCACATGGGAATAGGGGGAGTGGGTGTCTGAGTGGGGGTGGAGGGACACACGTGGACAGGGGATGCAGGGACACATGGGGACAGGAGTAGATGTTCCTGACTGAATGGGAGAGGCTAGAGGTCAGCCAGGGTCTGCATGCGGGATGCTCCCTAACAATCCCTTCTTGCCCCTCCCCCCCTAAAAAACCTGTTCCATATTTTTTCCACCCATACCCAACAACCCTTCAAGTTCATGCCCAGACTCCTTCCCAGCAATTACTTCCCTCTCCCTCAGTTCCTCCGTTACCCCTGACTCCCCCGAGCCTTTGCACTGCTTCTGAGGGGTATGGGAAATACGGTTCTGTGCCGTAGTTTGAATGAATTATTACTCAGAATTCTGTATTAATATGTCTAGTAAGGAATCTATTTATCAAAAATACATTTCCTGAATCTTTGTTGTTGTCTGTATTGTTACAGACATACTTGCTGACTGGTATTTTGAAATAAATTACCAAAATAATTAAAACTGATGTGATTATATTGTGTTTTTGACAAATAAAATATGCAGAATTTTGTAGAATTTTAAAATATTGTGAGCAGAATTTTTAATTTTTTGGTGCAGAATTCCCCCAGAAGTAAAGACTATAACTCTCAGTAACTCCAATGCTTAGCCAGGCAGAAACTCAGTTAACTCAGTTAAGGAATCAAAAAGGCAGTGATGCATCATATACAAAGGAAACAATTCCCCATATGACTTAACAAGTATTTGTACCATTGTAAAACACTGTAAGTGTAGGTGTATAAAGTTTAAATTCTCACTTGGTAGCCAGTTTGCCATTTAGATGTGCTGTTTTATTACAGATTTCAGAGGGGTAGCCGTGTTAGTCTTTATCAGCACAAAGAACGAGGAGTACTTTTGGCACCTTAGAGACTAACAAATTTATTTGATCATAAGCTTTCGTGGGCTATACTGGAAACCTACTGACTGCTATACTTACCTACATGCCTCCAACTTTCATCCAGACCACACAATCCATTGTCTACAGCCAAGCTCTAAGATACAACCGCATTTGTTCCAACCTCTCAGACAGAGACAAACACCTACAAAATCTCTATCAAGCGTTCTTACAACTACAATACCCACCTGCTGAAGTGAAGAAACAGATTGACAGAACCAGAAGAGTACCCAGAAGTCACCTACTACAGGACAGGCCTAACAAAGAAAGTAACAGAACACCACTAGCCGTCACCTTCAGCCCCCAACTAAAACCTCTCCAGCACATCATCAAGGATCTACAACCTATCCTGAAGGACGATCCTTCACTCTCACAGATCTTGGGAGACAGGCCAATCCTTGCTTACAGACAGCCCCCCAATCTGAAGCAAATACTCACCAGCAACCACACACCACACAACAAAAACACTAACCCAGGAACCTATCCTTGCAACAAAGCCCGTTGCCAACTCTGTCCACATATCTATTCAGGGGATACCATCATAGGACCTAATCACATCAGCCACACTATCAGAGGCTCATTCACTTGCACATCTACCCATGTGATATATGCCATCATGTGCCAGCAATGCCCCTCTGCCATGTACATTGGCCAAACCGCACAGTCTCTATATAAAAGAATAAATGGACACAAATCAGACGTCAAGAATTATAACATTCAAAAACCAGTTGGAGAACACTTCAATCTCCCTGGTCACTCGATTACAGACCTAAAAGTCGCAATATTACAACAAAAAAACTTCAAAAACAGACTCCAATGAGAAACTGCTGAATTGGAATTAATTTGCAAACTGGACACCATTAAATTAGGCTTGAATAAAGACTGGGAGTGGATGGGTCATTACATAAAGTAAAACTATTTCCCCATGCTTATTTTTTCCCTCTACTGTTACTCACACCTTCTTGTCAAGTGTTGGAAATGGGCCATCCTGATTATCACTAAAAAAGGTTTTTTTTCTCCTGCTGATAATAGCTCACCTTAACTGATCACTCTCGTTATAGTGGGTATATTTTTTCATGTTCTCTGTGTATATATATATCTCTTCCTACTGTATTTTCCACTTCATGCATCTGATGAAGTGGGTTTTAGTCCACGAAAGCTTATGCTCAAATACATTTGTTAGTCTCAAAGGTGTCACAAGTACTCCTCGTTCTTTTTGTTTTATTACACTATATGTTGTGATGATGCATTGGTTTTGTTACTGAGATCATTTCCTACAAGATAAATAATGAATAATTTGAAACAACAGAATTGCATACTTGTTCTCTGTGATTATGCAGAAGTGCTGGTGACTGAAGTTGGTAAAAACTAGTTTTCTGTTGGCTGGTTTATTTAAAAGCAAGCAGAGTTAAGGCCTTCTTTGGTAATCTCTCTTAGAGCTTTCACTGGATTGTCTTGCTGCAGTAGAAGTTTGTTTGGAGTGAGTTTCTTTCTGCTAAATGTATACTTTACAAATTCCTAGATCTGTGTAACCCACTAAAGAGCAGTTAGAAGAGTGTCTATCATCAGAATCAGAGGGGGATAGGGTTAAATTTGACCACGTGCAGAAGACCAGCACAAACACTTAAATCCTTAAAAGTGACATTTAAGTGTTGCCTATGCCTTGTGCTGGCCTTCTGCACAGAGATGAATTCCACCAAGAGAATAATCTACCAGGGATTGAAAAGAAATTGGATAAACATGCTTCAAAGGGGTGACATAAAAGCTGTAAACACAAGATAATCCTACAGTGCGTGTTTCTCAATCAGGTTATCAGTTTCACAAAGTCTTTATGATTAGACAAAGTTCAGAGGAGATGAAAGGAGTCATGTGTTGGTGCTGTCATCCTACACACATGTGGAATGTGTGGGATTTTCTTTAGAAGACACATACTGCAATTTACCACAGAACACGAGAATTGCAATGTTTGCTCTTGATGGTGGAAGATTCAAAACATTTACTCCATTTATAAGCAAAAAATCTAAACCGTTAAATGTTTTGCATTTTAACTGGATTCTAGCTCATTCTACAGAGCTGCTTCTTCATAGAACACTAATGTTGCTAAACACGGGATACTACAAGTGACGAGCAATGTAAATAATGGAATATTGGTTCTGCCATCCTTACTCACAATGTGGTTAAAATACAGGTACACATTATTTTCCCTATTTTTACAGATAGGAAATCGATTCACAGAGAGGTGAAGGGCTTGATTTTCAGAAACGCTGAGAATCACCACTTCCCTTGAAGTCTATGGCTCAGCACCTCTGAAAATGAAAAGCTGATACACTTCCCTAGAGATATAAAGAGCTGAGTGGAGTTGTAGAATTAGTACAATTAATAACTACTTTTATGTAATGCACAGTACACAGAGAACTTAAAAAAAGGAATGTAATAAGAACAGGAGTTGACCAGTCATGAAATCATTCTTGTACAAACTTTGCAACACAAATAGCAAATACTACAAATTTAGAGTCTGATCCCGTGCACACTGAAGTCAATAGGAAGACTTGCATTGACTTCAGTGGGCTTTCAATTAGGCCCTTAGATTTCTTATGTCACCCTTAACATAGGGCTATATTCTGACTTGTACCAAACACCTGTGTAAAGAAGTAACCCTCTATCCCCTTGAAAGCTGTTCAGACCCAGGGTCTGGGTGGATAGTCATAAATGAGGCTATTCACCCATTTATTCTGTCCCTGGCATTAGTGAGCAGGGAGTGGGTGGAGACTTGCCACAGTAGCTGAGCTAGTTGGGGATGAATATACTGCTGCTATAAGCCTGCAGTAAGGTGCTATGCCTGAGGAGCAAAGAGGAAGCAAGGGAGAAATAGTGAATCAGAGGGGTGCCTCTAAAGGTATGAGTATATTTAAACTGCTACAGAGGCACAGCTGCAGCTGTAGTGCTCCAGTGTAGACACTACCTACACCGATGGGAGGGGTGCTTCCATTGATATAGGTAATCCACCTCTCCAAGAGGCAGTAGTTAGGTTGATGGAAGAATTTTTCCATTGGCCTAGCACTGTCTACATCAGGGATTAGGTCAGCATAGCTACATCTATCAGAGGTGTGGATTTTTCACACCCTTGAGAGATGTAGCTATGATGATGTAAGTTCCCAGTATAGACCAGCTGTAAAACACAATGCCTCTCTTATGCATCATGCCTTGCTCAGAATTGTACATGAAGCCAAGGTCTGACCTGCAATAATGTGATGATGTTGTTGTGGTTGTGATGCAGCTTCAACTCTGTAAAGACACGCAGCATGACTAAAACTCATTTAACAAAATGATACAGGGTCTGACTTCTGTGAAAAGCTTAATCGAAACTAGCTTTGAATAAAAAGGAGACAGAAATTCAGCTCCAAAGCAAGCCAATGGAAAGACTCCCAACTTATTTCAACAGGCTTTGGAGCAGACCTTAAAAATGGAACAAGAACATGGAAGAAAAGAGAAAAAAAAATAAAGGGATAGCTGAGACCTAAGGTGAAGGTAAGGAACAGGGGTGGAGAGGGAAAATTAATGATAGCGAAAAAACGTAATAGTAAACAGAGAAGTATCCACTGTGGGGAAATCAAGCTGCACTGCGTGTCTGGCAAACAGACAAAACTGTTACATCAATGACATCTTTGTGTAGCTGTACTTTTTCCAAAGACCTTTTCAGTAGATGCATGAAAGACTATACATTCACTCTGCTAAAAAGAAAATCAGCAGGGACACACAAAAAATGTTTTGGGGAAGCGATATTGAGAGAGCTGTCATCCTGCAGAATAGCGGCTGATCAGAAAAAGATTGCAAACAGCACTAGTAGTTGGCACTCGTTTATAGACATTGGCAACTCTTAGTGTTAAAGTGGCAGTATTATTATACTACCCTTGTCAGAAAAGATAACTTTATCCCACAAAGTGAACTGGATTTCAAAGTTCTCCCCATCCTTTTTTTTTTTTTGCAGTATTCACATTTTTCTAAAAGAAATGATAGACATGTTGGCTTTCCCCCATTGGTCTAATAAGAAAAAAAAAGAAGTTTTAAATTGTATTTCAAAATAGTAGAACATATGGCTTCAGGGGGAAATTCACCTACTTGCACAAGGCCTACGCACAACTTATGTGAGGGAAAATTTCCCCATCAGTGAATGTAAGACACATGTGAACCCAAAACAGACATTAGTGTGTTACAAATCTTAAACATACCTTGTTCAATTCATCCCAGTGTAACTGTTGATATCAGTGGAGTTAACACTGAGATGAATTGGATCCATTGTTGTCAGTGCTGAGAACTGCTGCTTGGAGAAGGCACAGTGTGTCTAACACCTTGTCTATGCTACAGACATCTGTGATCCCTGACCAACATAGTTGTGTGACAAAAGCCCCTAGTATAGTCCCAGTTATATGGCCAAAACTGTGCTTTTGCTGGTTTAACTTATTTTGCTTGAGAGGGGAAGGGGCAGCACTGGAGTAAGCACAGTATTGCCAGTATAAGTTGTATCTACACTAGGAGCACTTTGCTGGTATAGCATCCCAGTCTACCTAGCAAAATGCTCCTAGTATAGACCTAGTGTGGATCTGGCCTTACTCTAACGGTAATCTATACTTGTAGCTGGGAGTGTCCCAGTTCAGGTAGACTGACGTGTGCTAGCTGTGCTCAAGTTAGAGGGCTAAAGCAGTGTAGCCAGGGGTAGCATGGGCAGCGGCTTGGGCTAGCCACCTGAGTATGTACCCAGGGGGTCTGGGCAGGTTTGTAGTAAGGTGGCTAGCCTGAGATTCTGCTCATACTAGCCCTGACTACATGGATATTTTTAGGCAAAACTCATCCTTTGCAGAAGACAAGTACAAGGCCTGTGCACCACTCAAATCAGGGCCGGCTCTAGGTTTTTTGCCGCCCCAAGCAAAAACATTTTTGGCTGCCCCCCACCCCAGCCCTGAGCTCTCCCCCTCCCCCACCCACACCCCTTCTGCCCCAGCCCTGGGCTCTCTCTTCCCCCCCACCCGCATCCCCTGCCTCCCCAGCCCTGGGCTCCCCCCACCACCAAACGTGACCTCCTCGTTCACCACAGCAATCCCCGTTTACACTTGCAGTGGGGATCAAACCATTTCTCCTATTTCTATTTCACTTTAGTATAAATTTCGCCCCCTCCCCCATCACCCCATCTTTAGTGCTCCAAAATGCACATGGAAGGCATAGGGACTAACTCTCAAACCTTGTACCTGGAAAGAGATGGGGATCTAGTTAAGAGCGTTCAGGCAAAGGAGCGGGTGTGAGGGTGCTTGGGGGCTCTACACTGGCAGAGAAGCAGGGTGTGATGTACTCGCAGAGGAGGGTGGAGGAGGAGAGGGGGTATCAGGAGGGTTGCAGGAGAAGAGGTGTAGGGGAAGGGGGAGGTGCGGGAGGAGAGGGCTGGGGGAGGGTACAAGGGGAGAGGTGCGGGTGAAGGGAGAGTACAAGGGGAAGGGGTACGGCGAAGGAGCGATGCGGGGAGGTACCAGTGAAGAGGCTGCGAGCGGGATGGGGGGTGCAAGGGCTGAGAGGGGCAGGCGCTGACAGCTGCTTCCCCAACCCCATGCAGACAGAGCCGAGAGGATGGACACTGACCCCCAGGTGCCTGAGCCATGGGGGTCCCCTGGCGGGGCAGTATCCCCCGCTGTCCTGCTCGGAGCCAGGCTCTGCCTCTCCCTGCCCCTGGCGCTGTGGGAGCCCGGGGCAAGCAGCGCGGGGCTGAGGCGGCGGAGGTGCGCGGGGGGCTGGATCCGGGGGCAGCTCCCTGGGAGCTCGGGCAGCCCATCCACTCACCCCATCAGCGCACGAGCCAGGATCCGCGCCCCCTGCCCAGCCCGGCAGTGCCCTGCCCAGCCCACTCGGGCGGGGAAATGGTACGCTGCCCTGGGGAGACTCAGAGCAGCAGCGGTAGCAGCAGCGGTGGTGGCAGCAGGACTCCTCCTCCCTCCCTGCATCCCGGGCCCCGCTTCCCTCCCTCCCCAGCTCCTCACACACTCTGGGAGCCCCTCTTTCCGCCGCAGCCCGGGCTCGGCTCCAGGGGACGATGCTCTGGCTCTCCAGCGGCAGGGCTCTGGCCAGGGCTGGCTCCCGGCTTTTTGCCGCCCCAAGCAAAAAGAAAAAAAGGGGGGGGTGCCGGAGTGCTGCCCCTTGGAAAGTGCCACCCCAAGCACATGCTTGCAGCGCTGGTGCCTAGAGCCAGCCCTGACTCAAATGTTCAAAATGGGTCTTAAGTGATGCATTTTACCCTAGTAGGGTAGCTGTGATGGTTCATTGGCCTTATATTTTAAATCCTTCAGTCTGTTTTGCCATTAAAAAAAGGTCCTTTATTACTAAGATTCAAACCGTTTTGCAGCTATTGGAATAACAGAAGAATGTAGCATGAAAGGGACAAAGAGGGGCAGAACTTAAGATTTTTATACACGATACACTTAGAGCAACAATTCATCATATCATGAAATGTTTTCTAACATCTAAGTACTACAAATGTATGGGCTTATTGATCATAAAATTGATAAATGTGCTAATATTTTATAGTAGAAAGCTAATGTATCTTGCAAATGACAATTGGACAAGCTGTCAGCCACAGCTTTCCTGGCTGCAACAGAACATTTGGGTTCTCCTTTGGATCCTGCAGTTTGGATGATAAAGTGTTTCGCAGACATGCACTGTAGCTGCTTTCAGAATATTATAGCTCATACTTAAGGCAATATTCTGGATAGAAATACTGCTGGATGAAACCCACAATACATATTTGCTTGTTGTTGCCATTAGTTGAATGTTTTTGGAAAAATCTTTGTTCAAATATTTGTAAAAATGCCAAGTCAACATTATAGTGACTATAAAAAAATCCAAAAGATTTCACTCACAAAGAGTGCATGATGATGATTAAAATGCACATGACTGAATTCAACTATCAGAATCTATAAAGACATATAAAATATCTATATAGAGAAAATTATGAAAATCATATAGTATTGTATTATTTATTTTCTAGTAAACACACACAACAGATTGATATACACAGAGGTTCATGATCCCTATCTGCAAAAATTCCATACTTTGGAAGTAAAATAGGTTGGTGATTATTAAGGTTTCAGGGCTTTTGGAACAAGTGCCCGTGATGATGAAACTGGCTGTGCTATATGTGAGATTATGGGTGCTACAGGCCAAATTCTTCTCTGAGTTACACCAACAAAACCCCATTGACTTCCTGTCATATTATGTTATGTAACTCAGAGGTATTTTGCCATTAGAAATTAGAACTTAATATATAGAATACTCAAAAATTTAGATCAAAATCACAATGCAAATTGTTTTTTACAATATTGTTGCAGCCATGTTGGTCCCCGGAGAGACAAGGTTGATGAAGCAATATCTTTTATTGGAACAATTTATATTGATGAAAGAGACCTTGTTGAGGCTCTTCTTGAAGACCTGAAGAAGAGCTCTGTGTAGCTCGAAAGCTTGTCTATATTCACCAACAGAAATTGGTCCAATAAAAGATATTACCTCACTCACCTTGTCAATGCAAATTGTGGAAGCGTAGGTCTGGGGCAAAAGGAGAAAAAATATCAATATCAAGCAATAACTGATATTAACCATTTTTGATCAAAGCTGATGAATTAAATTGCTCATTGTCCTGAGCAAAATATGCATTCTTTAGACATAATTCACTGGCAGCAACTGTATGTGTTTATTTGATTTATGTATCTTTCTGTCCAAGGAACTGTGAGACCACATTACAGGAGTGGGGTGAAGTTCTGAGGTGAAGTTCCAGACGAAGCGTGGTCCAAACTACTCAAGACCCCAGTGGTGGAACAGGCGCATTTGAAGACCTGTCAGTTCTCTGCGGCTGTGAAGGCGGATGAGGGCTGCAACAGGACACAGGATGGAGACCTCCAGTTGTCTCAGACTTCAATGCCACTGGGTCCAGGGCTCCTTCCTGTCAAGTTTTGTGATGTCGCCACCTCCACACTGGCTCCCCCACATTAAAAGATTTCATGCAGAGGTCTCTGCCAAGGATGTTAACATCTTCCACTAACAAAGTCCTGTGGCAATGGATGAGTGGTGGTGGGGACAGAACCAGTGATCTCTGGGAGTCCCTAATCACAAATCTACATGCAGGCGGTGGCCATAAGTGTTGGTTATCTTGCACTTGCACTTGTGAGACAGAAGCACAATTCAGCAGCTACGGCCGCGACTAAGCAGTCCTTTTCAGGATTCCCTCTGCTCACCCTGAATGGGGAAGGGTCTAGAAAGTGGGCCCTAAATATAGGCTATCTCAACCTCTCTCCCACCCCCACCATGGAAGTCTTCAAAGCTGGTGGAATCATACTCATGCAAAAACTTTATCAACTTCCTAGTTAGAATTTGGGTTAATGAGGAAATTCCACCCGACCTAAAGAATGCAAATATTGTGACCATTTTTAAGAAAGGGGACAAGTCAATGTGTGGGAATTACTGAGGCATTGCCCTCCTTTCCATTGCTGGGAAGATTCTTGCTCTCATCCTCTTGAACCATCTCCTTTCTCCTGCCAAAGACAGCCTTCTGGAATCCCAGTGTGGTTTCAGACCATCTCAGGACACCACTGACATGATTTTTGTTGCACAACAGATCCAAGAGAAGTGTAGAGAACTATACCAGCCATTGTTTATGGCATTTATTGACCTAACTAAGGCCTTTGATTCCATCAGTCGTGAAGCATTATGGAAGGCACTGTCTAGGTTCGGTTGTCCATTGAAGTTCATTCACATTCTCATGCTACTTCATGATGGGATGACTGCCTCCATCTTCTGTAATGGGTTGGAAACAGACCCATTCACCATCTGTACTGGTGTTAAGCAGGCTGTACTGGTGTTAAGCAGTTAAGCAGGACTGTGTTATTGCCACACATCTTTTTTCCATCTATCTTGCCGTGATCTTGATTCTTATTTGTGGCCACCTTTCTTCTGGAATTGGGATTAAATATCATATGGACGGCTAGCTCTTCAATCGGTTGCATCTTCATTTTAAAACTAAGGTCACTAGAACTGTTATTATCAACCTCCAGTATGCTGATGACTGAGCTATCCTCACGCACACCGAAGCTGATATGCAATCCACCCTAGATCTTTTCTCAGGAGCCTATCATAGCCCAGGACTTTCCCTCAACATTGGGAAGGCTAAGGTGTTCCACCAGCATAGCCCAGCACAAGTTGCCTGCCTTATCCAACAAATTGCCATCGTGGTGAGCTCCTGGAAAATGTTGAGCATTTCCCTTACCTTGGTAGCCACCTATCCCAGATGGCCAATCTTGATGTGGAGATCGAATATATGATCTGTTGTGCCACTGCATCCTTCAGGAAGTTGCTTTGTTGTGTCTTTATTGACAGAGATCTTTGGATGAAAACTAAGACCTTGGTCTACAATGCAGTAGTCATCCCACTCTTCTTTATGGGTGCGAGACATAGGTGACAATCCGAAGCCATCTTAAGCATCTCGGGTGGTACCACCAGCATTGCCTTAGGAAGATTTTCCATATCAGATGGGAAGATCGTTGCACCAACCAGTGTTCTCTCTGCAGCTAACATCACCAATATTGAGGCGAAGATTATGAAATATCAACTTTGCTGGGCTGGCCATTGTGTGCAGATGGCTGATACTCATCATCCGAAACAAGTCCTCTTTTCTCAACTTAGTAATGGTAAGAGACTCATGGGGGACAGAGGAAATGCTACAAAGACACCCTGAAAGTATATCTTAAGAAGGGAGGTATTGACCTCCACACATTGGGAAGAGCTGGCTGGCAATAGACTCAATGGCACTGCATCATACATCAAGCCTCAGCCCATTCTGAAGAGAATTGCTCAAGAGAATTTTCTCAAGAGACTTAGAAATGGTAGAGGAGGAAGGAAAGGGTACAGCATTCCAGCCAGCAGTTGTGCTCTCTCCTACCAACCACCTGTCTTATAGGTGGAAACACCTGTAGAGCATGGATTGGACTCCTCAGTCATCTTAAGTCTCATCAATGACATTTCCCCCCCTGGCAGACATCATCTTCGTATCGAGGGATAGTCTCTGCCGACAATTAGCAAAGGCAGCCAACCCCTAGTCATTACCCCTCTTGGGTGAAGACATGCATCTCAGTCCTTCCTGACCACAGTATTTCCAGGCTGCATAGTTACCTGACTACACTATGATTTTCCCAACAAAAGACTGTCTAAATAGACAGGCTTCCTTCTCCCCTCAGAGATGGTACACAGTGCAGTTGCCAACAGTTAGAAGTTATTACACAGTTCTTTGTAAGCAAGCCTATTTTATTCTCAAGGTAAAAGAACTACAGAGAAAACTTATTAAAAATAAAAGAATCTACACACATGTTAATAAACTTACCAGAGATCATCCCAACTGTCTCCAACATGTGCTCTGGAAGGC
Organism: Terrapene triunguis; assembly: GCF_002925995.2. Taxonomy (NCBI): domain Eukaryota; kingdom Metazoa; phylum Chordata; order Testudines; family Emydidae; genus Terrapene; species Terrapene triunguis. The sequence continues at coordinate 88,164,990 of NW_020664409.1, read as the reverse complement.
AAGTCCTTCAAACCCCACACAAGGGTCTCTTCTCTGGTCACAAGTTCATAACAGCCTCAGCTCAGAACAAACACACTCATGAAAGTTTAGTCCATCCTTTGCATGGGTTGGGTGTCTTTGATCTGGAATCTCCAGGAGCAGGTAATAAGTAGACAATGTGTCTCTCTCCCTAGGTTGTAGCTCCAAAAGTCTGGCTTCAGAGGGAAGAATTTGCATTTCCCTGATCCCAAGTATTTTCCAGAAAATCCACTTCACACATATTGCCCCAAAAAGCTCCTTGAAGTTTTTGATCCTCCCCAGAAATTGTATTAGTCAGTCTCCTAGAGAAGGTACATGCAACTCCACAATAACACAAGCACAATTTAATGTTTAATACAATGGACCCCAAAGGTATTAAATTTAATTAAATAATGAGACACAAGGTGACTGAGGTAATATCTTTTATTGGACCAATTTCAGTTAGTGAAAGAGATAAGCTTTGGACTTCACAGAGCTTTTCTTCAGGTAATTAATTAGTAATGATTACATAATTAATAATAACTTAATTAATAATTCTATAATGTTTATCTTAATTCCATACAGTTTATCCAGGATATTGCAGGATATTGTCATATCTGTCACAATCTGTTATTCTAAAACTCTTTTTGACAGTAGAGATGGCTCAGAATGAACAGGAGAGACAAGCAATGACTTAAGTACAATGAGAAGTCTTTGTCTAGGAAGCCTTGGGCTAAAGGAAGAAGTACAGAACTTCTAAGTGCAACTGAAACCCCCTGGGAAGAGGAGCTGCAGAAGCACGGTGGAGTACAAACAGCAGCCTACTAGCTGTCTTACACATCTACCCACAGGCTAACAAAGCAAAGTAGGAGCTCCACAAAACCCCTTTCTTCCCCCATACCAAGCATTTTACTTGAGGATGCAATTTCTGAGTGCATGGAGACATTTCATTGAACTGAGGTGGTTTGTAGAGGCAAGGGCTGATGGAAGATTTAGAGGAGAGTGGTCTCTGGGCCTGATCCAGAGCTGACTGAAGTCAAGGCAAGACTTTCCTTTGACTTCGGTGGGCTTTGGATCTGATCCAGTAAAAGATCCATTGTAGCATTTTGGGGTGCTCCAAATAGAATAATACATGCTTCTATGTCCCACCTTAATTTTTTTCCCCTAAACTCAATCATTTCAACACTGCAAGTGTGAAAATATTTGAACTGGACCCTGGAAAACTAAGGTTTGCCAGACCTTAGGTTATAATCACAGCAAATGCATGATGGCACAATTTCATTCTTTATGTGAAGGATTCATACAAACTACTTTATATTTTCTATATTTAGTTTGCTTCTTCTAGTTAGGAAAAAACACCCACGTTAAGGAGGTATAAGGAAAAGATTTCCAAGGACACATTTTTGTGCACATTCTGTATTGCTTCTTTGTTCAAAAAAGAGTGGGGGTAGTGGGTAGGAAGCTGTCTCAATTCAATTTATGTGACCGCAGAATTCATGGAAATGATAGTAAATTATATAATTGCTTCAGGCTTGAAAAAAGTAACTACGCTCATTTCAGAACTGGTCTTTTGAAGTCAGTTTTGTGCAACTTTAAATATTTTATTTAACTCCATATGAAGTAGGGGTCCCGACTTTGACTTCTGATGAAGGCAAAGATGCCTTTGCATGATTGCCGGGAATTTTAGATTTTTTCTATTTTTATATATTAGACGAGTCGTCAAGAAATTGGCACATATGCCGTATAGAATTTCCTCAGAAGAAAGCAATTTTCAACAAAGATTTCTGTAAAACACAGCAAATAGTACACATTTAAAGTTAAGTGTTAAATGTAATTCTTTAAAGGAAGACAGAAAAAGAACTTTAAGAATTTTAATATTAAAAACAGTTCATTTTTTCTGCCTTTTTTTGTTTTTTGGCTGTAACCTACTTTTGGCAATATATTGTTAAAAGAGTTAAAGGTCTTTTTAAAAAAAAAGAGAATTGAATTTCATGTTTGTCAGTGGTGCCTGATTGACAGCCATACAGTCTCCATAACTTTATCTACATAAGAAGAAGAGCACAGGCAGTGGCAGTGGAAGGTTCATCACAACCATGTTAGCTTGTCAATGTGCTTTCATCACCTCCTGAGCACAACACCTGAGGAGATGCTACTTCAGACAGTGAGGCACTATGTCTCCCAGAGATCAGGGGAAATGCGAGGCTGCATCATAGAATCATAGAATCATAGAATATCAGGGTTGGAAGGGACCTCAGGAGGTCATCTAGTCCAACCCCCTGCTGAAAGCAGGACCAATTCCCAACTAAATCATCCCAGCCAGGGCTTTGTCAAGCCTGACCTTAAAAACCTCTAAGGAAGGAGATTCCACCACCTCCCTAGGTAACCCATTCCAGTGCTTCACCACCCTCCTAGTGAAAAAGTTTTTCCTAATATCCAACCTAAACCTCCCCCACTTCAACTTGAGACCATTACTCCTTGTTCTGTCATCTGGTACCACTGAGAACAGTCTAGATCCATCTTCTTTGGAACCCCCTTTCAGGTAGTTGAAAGCAGCTATCAAATCCCCCCTCATTCTTCTCTTCTGCAGAATAAACAATCCCAGTTCCCTCAGCCTCTCCTCATAAGTCATGTGCTCCAGCCCCCTAATCATTTTTGTTGCCCTCCGCTGGACTCTTTCCAATTTTTCCACATCCTTCTTGTAGTGTGGGGCCCCAAACTGGACACAGTACTCCAGATGAGGCCTCACCAATGTTGAATGGAGGGGAACGATCACATCCCTCGATCTGCTGGCAATGCCCCTACTTATACAGCCCAAAATGCCATTAGCCTTCTTGGCAACAAGGGCACATCCTTTGAGTTTTAGCTTTCTAGCCCTACCCAAAGGCTGGTTCTGCTGTTTAGTGTGTAAGAGGGATGAAGTAATAAGTTTCTCCCTCTCCCTGCCTGCTTTGAGGTGCTATGTGTAACTACAGGAGTAAGGATGGAGCAGCCCACAAACTTCCCAGGTTGCAATTCTTCATGGCATTTGTGCACGCCACTCAAAATGAGAGAAGCTGCTCATATCCCTTCATGCTGTGTACAATTATGAACAACTCACTTCAAATTTATTATGTAATCCCTCCTATTGCCTGCTATCGTCTCTCCCTGTGTCATGTTACATTTATTCTAACCTAGATTTGTAAGCTTCTCAGACAGGCATTGTGTCCATTTATCTGTAAAGCATTGTGCACACCAAAGATTTCATTTAAGGCATAGATTGTGCCAGTTAGATAAAGCCAGCAGACACATGCACATGCATTCTGCCTCCCTGAATCCTAGGCACATGGAGGTTGCATGCCCAATGCTACACTTCTGTGGGGCTTACTCCTTCCTTCATTGGAGAGTTGAGAGAAGGAGGGGAAGCTGATGCTGAGCAGAAGGGCTTCAATGTCCAAAACCCCTTTCCAATGAAGAGGCAGGTGAGATGTAAGGGAACGGGAGACATAGTGGAGCGTCCACTACAGACATGAATCCACCATTCCTCTCCCTCCACGTGGGGAGAGGTCATTACCCTGTATGTAAAATTCAGTGCTGTGTTTTTCATAATATTCTTCAAGGTATTTTATTAGTCTGTTCCTTTTAAGTACATCAAGGATCTTGGCCACTAGTAGAAACAAATATGGTTTTAGATAATAAGGAACATGGTAGTAAGCCTGTTTCAGGGTAAGAGAAACCCTGAGTTAGCTATAATGTACAATAGAATTAATTGGAATACCTGTACATTGTATGTATGAAAATAAAAACCACCAAGGATAGAAAAAATGTTTGTATGAGTTTCAAATTAAAAATACATCCCGCCCCAAGGAAGAAATTGGGGTAGGATACATGTGAGAGAGAATGGAAGCTGGATAGTTTAGTCCAGCCTTAGCTAGGCCTCCATTTTTGCACCCACCAAATACTGCACCAATAATTATAATCAAATTTTACAATTGCAGTTGGCCACTGAACATCTCCACTTTTGATCTGTGGGCCCTGTCAAGTACTCAGGTACCCAACGGGTGTTAACTGAGCCAGGCAGTAATCAGGGAGTCAGTGTGGGAAGGAAGGCAGGTTGTGTATGCAAAATGGTACAATTTGTAGCCCAAAGCTGGAGACTAACCTCTGAAAATCTGGCCCCAAATGCCCACCAAATCCATCCCCTCTCTTCCTGGTGACTGCTCAACTACCTCTGGCAGACCCAGGTGCATGTAGAGGGAGGCAAGGCACTTGTCACCTCCCTCCAGCCAGCACTAGGCGTGAAGTAAGGAAGAAAACAACACTATGGCTTTTACACACTGTACCTCAATGCTCATTATTGTTTGCATGAAACAACAACCCTCTTCCCACCATGACTTACTCACAGGTAATCCATCTCTCTGGGCAAGAAGCAATAGTGGCTGTGGAAAGTGTTGTGCATTGCCAGGTTCCCCCAGTGTCTGTGCTGGGGAAAATACTAAAGCCAAGAACAGGGATCTGAGGGGTACATGATGGTAGCAACGATTCTACCATTGTCTCTCCGCACATATAAGGAGGGGATGGTGGCAGTGATTTCTATTAATTACAGATGATTGAATCATTCAGAGTGGAGTTTATTTGATGACTCTCCCCTCTATTACTGTGCATGAATTCAAACTAAACAATTAGGAGGGTTTTTTTTTAATTTGCCGGCTCTTCAAAATTATTTTTTAAAAACTCCCCAGATTAAAAAAAAAGCACAGAAATTGCCCACTTTGATCAGACTAGTGATATGTTTAGTCCAGTATCTTGTTTAGGACAGTGACCAGCTTTTGATGTTATAGAGGAAAGGGCAAGAAATCCTAGAATAGACAATTGTAAAAGCTTTATCCCATCAACTGGACTGAACTGGACTGTTTTGGCACCCTGGTGACTGGGCTATTCCTGTGTGCCAAAAATGCTAACAAGGCATCTGAAACAGAAGAAACCAACTTATATATCAGTTTGTTGGCTGTTTTTGCAGCTGATTCCAACTGACTTTTGGTTTGTGAGTGTGCTGGGGAGGAGGTCTGGTAGTCAAACTCCCATTTGCATGCAAATCCCTTGACTTCTCCTGGGGCAAACTGGGGGCTATTGTCAGTGAATATAGTATGTGGAATTGCATCTCTCTCAAAGTGGGTTTTCATTGTGCCAATCACTGACTTGCTTCTTGTATCAGGCAGGGCATCAACCTCCCAAATATTTGAACTGTAGTCCACTGTAATCAAGTATTGCTTTTCACTTACGGTAAATAAATCTGCTCCCACCATTTATCATGGTCAGGTGGGCAACTCATATGGTAGCAGAATTTCTTTCTGCCAATGGTTGTCACACAAGGGGTAGATGTCACACCCTTTATCAAGGAACAGCCTTTTTTATACTTTCTAGCCAGTAAATAGATTGTCAAGCCTGTCTAAGACAGCTGTGAGGCATATATTTTTTGCATGATATCCCTATGTAAGGAAGTGGGGACAACAGCTCTCTGTCCTCAAAATGTAATTACATCCTGGACACTCATCTCACTTTTAATCTGAAAATATGGTTCTGCCGATACCATTACTTGGCTTTCGTCTTCTGGCCATCCTGCTAGTATTGTTCTCTTGACTGCCTGTAGCTGGATGTCCTTTACTATAGCGTCTTTGATTTCTATCAACTTCACTAGTGAAACTGGGAGATAGTGCACCATGTTAATGGTTTCAATGTCCTGATCCCTTTCCCCCAACTCACTGATTAGGGTGTCAGCTAACACAAGTAGTCATCCTGGACAATAGCTGATCTCTACCTAGTAGTGCCAGAGTGGCATTAACATGAACTGTAATCTCTTTGGTGCGCTAAGAAGGGGTTTTGCCATAATTATCTTTGAGGGGGTTGTGATCTGATTGCACTATTACTGACCACAAGTGTACTGATGAAATCTCTCCACTCCAAATTCCACAGCCAGAAGCATTTTCTTCTGTTCAGTCTCTGACAGGGCTCTTCTGGCATAAGTGACCATCTGTTCCTGCAAAAGAGCTACATCCAATCTTTTCTCCAATGCATCACAATGGAGAGTCAGTGCCTGTCCTGGCTAGCAGTACCTCAGGACAGGGGTGTCCATTATCTTTTGTTTCAACTCGTCAAATGCTTGCTGGTGGGAATCTGCCAGTCCCATTCAACATCCTGCCTTATGAGCTGATGTATGGGTTCCACTACTGCAGCCAGGTGTGGACAGAACTTTGACAGAAAATGTATCATTCCTATGACCTACTGTACCCCTTTCAGTCTACTGGGACTGGCATGTCCCTGACTGCCTTGATCTAGCTGGGATCTGCTTTCAATCCTTCTGCTGTGAACAGATGTCCAATGGGTGTCACTTCATGCTGCTTGAGCCATATTTTTTCTGGTTTAAGTTTTATGATCTAGTCATTGCCGTAGAAAAGCTTGTAGGATTTTTTTCATGGTTTCATTCAGCATCATTGCTCCATTCACCTACAATGAGGATATGATCTGTAATTATTTTCACACCAGGCAGTCTTTCCAATGCTCTGGTAATGGGCTTATGCCCTTTGGCATGCGCAGCCACATGTAGTCACCAAATGGTGTTGCAAAGGTTATCAGCATGCTGGACTCTTTATCCAGGCTTATGTGCCAAAGCCCATTCCTCACATTACAGACATAAAGATTCTGGCTTTGGAGAGTTCTGGCAAGTTGTCACCAATTGTGGGCAGTGGATAGTGGCATGTTTTCAATGGCTGATTCAGATGTTAATATGCCAGATGGCTTCTTTACCGCCACTATGCTACTTTTTCAGGCTGTACTGGCCATGATACCCCTGCTCTGCAGACTTTGAGTTCCTTGTGTCCTGGATTATGTAGTGCCACTAGAATTTTCCTTTGTGGTAAGCAAACAGGTTCTACTGTGGGGTCTACGTCAAATCACAGCTTTCCTTTGAGGCACCTGTCACCTTTGAAAAAATCCCAACATACTTTTTAAATTGTCTCCATTGTCCATGGGACTCCTCCTTTTGCTTCTTGCACTGCAGCTATAAATTCTGATGCTGCACCCTGAGCAGATCCATGGCTTGTATGGCTTCATTCCCCAGAGGGATCTTTAGTGCTTAACATCCACCACCACAAACTTCAGTTGGTAGCAGCTGTTATTTTTCAGGTAGCAACTATGAGGTCATATCTTCCTATGGGCTGCATTATGTTCTCATTGTACATTATTAGGTTGCGACTGCTCTTTGTTATGGGTGTGTTTGACTTCAATTCACTCCAAGGAATCCTATTGCCGGGGGCCCCACTATCCAGCTGACATTGCACAGAGCATTTCCCTATTACCATTGTTGCATGCACAGAGGCTGACATTGTCTCTTGTTGCTTTCCTGAATCTGATATGCTCTCAAACTCAAGGAGAGAATCATGATGACATCATTGCTGTCTGGTGTGCCATCTCCCTCTTGTACAAGTCTGGTGGAATCTTTTTGAGAGCTTCTTCTGCTCTTCCTAAAGTGGTTCAATTTGTCACATTCCTTGCAACAACATCCTGCTATGGGGCACCTCTCCTCTACCTGCTCATGCTGTCTCCCACAGTACATCCATCTTACTGTGGGCATGGAACCATGGCCTCTTTCCCTGCTTTGCTGTTGTCTCACTGCCTGTACTCCGGGGGTGTTTTGCCTTTTAGGGCATTCATCTTTTCTCTTGAGGCTTACGCTGTACAGTCTATGACTAAGCTCTATCTAATGTAACAGAACATTCACTCCAGCAGGTGGTGATCCTGCAGGTGGTGCCACAGACTATCCTGTTCTGAATCAGGAAGTCTGTCAAGTCCCCAAAAATGGGTGTAAGGCACTAGTGCAGGGGGCTATCCCTTCCACTTAAGATTTGTCTCTTGTGAATTCCTTTGTCACTTCACCATTTTGTTCTGCTTTGAGGAGTAACAGGTCCCCAGGGCTCCTAGGACTTCTGTGAGGCTTGAGACAGTGGTGATCTCCAGAGTTGTGCAGATCTCACTGCCTTGCTCCCCAATAAGGTAAAATTCTACTTCATGCTGTTGGTTGTCTTTCTGCATGGCCAGGACTGCATACAGATTAAACTCCTCTTTCCACCGGGTCCATTGCTGAGATAGTTTGCATCTGCAAAATCCAGGATTCTGGGGAGCTTCAGACCAGATTCAATGGCTCATGCTGCCAGCTGTTGCACTTCAGAGAACTCATCAGTCAGATACTGCCACCATGTTTCATTTGCAAAGAGTGACAGTGAATACAAGTTAAGCTGAAAATGTAGACCTTTAGCAAACCCTGTAAGCTGCTCTATGTTGCTTCCAACCCAACTCTTAAATTCCCTGGAGTTCTATCAGTAATTGTCAGGGTCTGGGGACTCGAATCTGTGCCTGTAGAGCCTGGGACAGCTGATGGGCCCACAGTGCCACTAAGAGTTCAGGCAAAACTACACCCAGGGAACATTGTAGAGAGTAGGTGCCTCAGGAAGTACCACCCAAGAGAGCCAGAGTGACAGTAACTTGCGGTCCTCTGATTGACCAAGTGCCCTATTTAACCCTACCGGTTGGCTCAGGAAGCTGTTGGGGCAATGGGATGGACTTTGTGTTGTCTCCTGATCTCTAGTCTCCGAGCCCAGCCTGACCGTGACTCTTGCCTTCTGACTGGTACATCTCTTATCTCTTGTTTCTGACCCTGATTCCTGCCTCCTGGTTCCAGCCTGGTACTACCTCTGACTTACAGCCTCCGACCTCAGCCTGATGCTGACCTTGACTCTTGCTTACTGAACCTGGCTCTTGTGATCCCTCTGACTCTTGCTCAGCGACAACTGTCCCTGACGTGTAGAACCCAGCCCAGCTCTGACCACTAGGTAAGACTGACTATGCCCTAGTCCTTTACAATAAAAATCTCTTGAGGGAACATGGGCCCTCTGATTCCAGTTCCACTGAACCTGATATTGGGTGCAGGGATTGTTAGAGCTGCAGGTCCTACTGCAGCCTCAGGGCTGAAGTTGTGGTTGTGGAGCAACTAAAGAGTCACCACAAGGCTTGGAGGGAAAGATTCCTTTCTCCTTTCCCTTATGCATCTCCTGATTCCTAGAGCCCACTCCAGCTATGTAGGTTGGCTGCTGGACTGAGGATTTACCCCAAAGCGATTTACTGTTATTGAACACATTCTCCAAAATGTTAAATATGAGCATGACTTTTTACTGCTACTTCTTGTTCCATTAATTTATATTCTAGTTCCTTTTGTTCCTTATTCACTGTACTCATGCATCAAGTATTGTTCTTAAGCCTTTTATTTACCCTTCTTCCAAGAGGTTAGTACTAACCTTTGCAAGAAGAATTGAAATTATTTTTTATTACAGAGTGATAGGCCAATAATTTTCCACTCACACTTTAAAAGAAAAAGTGACTGTTACTGCTCAGTGACCTTCTACCTCAGTTGTCAGAGGTTTCTGTTAAAATAGGATTGGATTTTATTCATCTCATTTTGTGACTATTTTAACTGTTGCCCTTGACCCATTGTCCAAGAGTGAACAGTAAGAGTAGCAGAGAGTGTGATCACACCAGCCTTCAGGGTAATAGAAGTGGCAGGTCATACAGCATCAGCACTGTCAGAAAGTATTCTTGTATTTCACCATAATTTTAATGCCATTATATAAATTGATGGCACACCCTCACTGTGAATAATGTATTCTGTTCTGGTAACTCAGCGTCCTAGAAAATATAGCAGAAATAGACTGAATTTGAAGATGGGGTGGGATTTAAAAATTATTAGAGACATATATAGAATGGCTCTGAACTTTAGAGAAGAGCTGACTAACGGGATATGATAAAGGTATATAAAATGAGTAACATAGAAAAGGTACATCTTTATCCTTTTGTGTAATATAAAACTAAGGGACAGCCAATAGAATTGAAAGGCAGTAAATTTAAAATTGATAGAAGGAAATATATTTTAAACCACATATAATAAACCTGTGGGACTCGCTGCCATAAAATATTATTGAGACCAAGAAAAGATTAGGTATTTATATAGATTAGCTAGAATAAAAATATAATAACTCTCCAAACTTAGTTTTATAAGTATCTATTGATGGTTCTGCCAAGTTGTGGATCTTATTGTCTTCATGTTGCTATCCATTTTGTATATGTAATATCGATTTCATCTCTGCATCAGAAGAACGCACCTTATACTAGACATTTTTATTTCTATGCAACATTGCCTATTGCTTTCTCACTGCTATAAATTTCATAAGCTTTATAACTTTGGATACTTGCCACAACTGGGACACCGTTCCTTTACTGCTTGAATATATGTTGTTTCAGATTTGTCCATATAATAACAAATGTTGCATGGAACTAATCATGTGCTATTGAAGTCATTTGAAAATTTGCCACTGACTTTGGTGTGAGCAGGACTGTGTCCTAGCTACATAATAAAAGCACATGTAAGGATTTAGAAGCTTTCTAAAAATGTGTTATTGTGAAATAAGTGGTTATGTCTTTGTTTTCCTGACATAAAGGGTGATGTGCAAACACTATCAAAAGCTTGAGCTTTTACAAATTCATTTGCAGACTAGCATTGTTGAAATAAAAACACTCCAGTTTATTTAGTGCATTAAGATATACGAGTGAAAATTAAATACAACAGTCTTTAGGTTAATTAAAAAATGAGTTGCTTTCAAAGAGGTGAATAAATATTTTTGTTGTAAGCCATAGATTTGTACCAAGCTGCTAATTTTCTATGAACTAACAAATGTATGAATTGGACACTATATAATGATAACTAGTTTTAAAAGATTTTTTATATGCTATCAAGAGAAATTGCATTTCAAACGTTATGCTTTTTAAATCCAGTTTAAAATGTGATGTATCTACATATTTTCATCTTGTTTCATATGCATTAAATAAAATGAATGTTAGTTACACCTAAATGATTTGTTCTTTAACAAGCAGACACAATGTAACGTATACTTTTAAAATTACCTGTTCGCTAACACACTGATTAACTTTTTTTAAAATAATATTATTAAAATAGGTGTGTAGTTTTTTAGCAAGATACTACAGAATACCAAAAACTTTCCAGTGATGCCAGTTTTTAAGGAGAACTCCCCACTGACTGATTGCATTTGGGAGTTCTGCTTAAAAACTAATGTCCCAATATACAGCCCTGAAGTGAGTTAATACAAGTGATAGATAGCAGTCATTTCAATGTGCAGAATATTCATTTTAATTTTTAATATATTAAAACACTGCTTCCTGCATAATATGTCAAAATATAGTTCTATTACAATAATGCTGCAAGCTGCACTATAAACAGTTTAACTACAGTTCTTTACTATTAGTTGTTTAAAAAAACCCTAAACTGACTACTCTGTGGATCAATCAGCTAGTTTATTTTCCTGAGCTAATGATCCACCACCTTTCATGAGCTCCTTCTCCACCTCCAGAGCTACCATGTTTAAAAACAAATATATGTAACAAAACCCATCACTGACTCAGACCTTAACTTTGCTGCCATGGGAAGAATCTAGCTTTCATTATGAATTTCTTTTTCTTCCATAATTTCTGCTTCCATAATTTCTAACACTGCCTTTCATCATCTCATTGTACAGATTCTGAATCCTTATCATGCCTTCCCCTCTTGACTATCTTGACTGTTCTCTGATCCACCACAGACTTTGAGTGATCTTAGGCAAATCACTTAATTGTCTGTGTCTCAATTCCCTTTTCTGTAAAATAAAAGCACTTCTCTACCTTACGGAGTGTGATGGTGATAAATACATTCAAGATTGTGAAGTGCTTTAAGTTTTACTGATGAAAAGTGCCATAAAAGTGCCATTATTATTCCCTTTTTTACACTCTTCCTGAGATTCCTGCTTTCAGGGATGGACAACATGCTGCAGCCAAAATATTTCTTTCTCCAGGAAGCAAGATCATCTCACTTCCATCTCCTGCAACTTTCCTGATAGTCAAACCTCCATTTCTGAAGCTGCATCCTTGATAGACTAAGGTGATGCTGGTGGGGAAAGGGGAACACTGATGAATTTGCCAACTCTGTAACATCACTGTCCATTGAAGGCATTTACGCTTGGATTATTAAAAGACTCTGCAGCCTCAACATCCACCTGGATGTGTCATTGCTTCTGGATACCAAAATAATCTCTACTGCAAAAAATGCCATTTTTCATCTGTTGGGCAACACAACTGATCTCCCATCTGTTGTAAGCAAAGTTAGTCTCAAACAATCTATGCATCTGTAATGTCCTGCCTTGACTCTGTGACTCTACTAGATTAAACTATCTAGGGACAAAAAGGGTAACAAGAAAATATTTTGCAAATACATTAAAGGCAAGACCAAGACCAAGAAGAGGGTAGGATTATTACTCATTAATAAGGGAAAGATAATAACAGAAAATGGAGCAATGGCTGAAGTGTTAAATTCCTTTTTTATTTGTTTTCACACAAAACAGTTAGCAGGGATCAGATGACTAACCTAGTGAACATAAGGAGACGAGGGGTAGGATCTGAGGCTAAAGTAGGCCTTAGTTAAGAATGACTTAGACAAGTTAGATGTCTTCATGTTTGCAGGGCCTGATGAAATATATCTTAGAATACGTAAGGAACTGGCTGAAGTGATCAGAGCCATTAATGATTTTTCAGCACTCGTGGAGGATGGGAGAGATCCTACAGGATTGGAAAAGGGCAAATATAGTACCTAACTTCAAAAAGGAGAAAAAGGACAACTCAGGGAATTATAGACCGGTCAGCTTAACTTGGGTACCGGAAAGAGAATACTGCAAATAATCAATCAATTTCTAAGCACCTAGAAAATAATGTGATATGTAAAAGTCAACTTGCATTTCTCAAGAACAAATTGTATCATTCTTTGACAGCGGTAACAAGCCTTGTGGAAAGGAGGAAGCAGTAGATGTGACATATCTCGACTTTATTAAGGTTTTGATACTTCCTTACATGACCCTCTCATAAACAATCTAAAGTAATATAGCCTGAACAAACCTAATATAAGGTGGGTGTGCACAAGTGACTGGAAAACTGTACTCAGACAGTAGTTATCAATGGTTCATAGTAAAGGGGGAATGGCATATTGAGTGGGGTCCCTCAGGGATCTGTCCTGGGTCCAGTTCTATTCAATATGTTCATAAATTATATGGACAATGGCATAGAGGGTACAGTATAGTGGCTCAATGGCCATCCCCCCCATCAGGCTCGGAGAGAGACCACTCTCTCTCATTACATCACACAGTAAGGGGGTCAATTAGCAGGCTAGGGCTCTGACCCTCTGGTCAGAGCAGAGCAGCACACAGGTTATGGCCTGGCCTCCTGGCTGAGGCAGGCAACAATCTACAGTCTATAGCCCTGACCCTCTGATAGGGTAGAGCAATGAGCAGTCTTTAGCCCAAAGCCTCCTGGCTTGGGCAGACAGCAATTGGCAGTCTAAGGGCTCTGATCCTCTAGGCAGGGCAGAGCAAGGAGCAGTTTCTAGCCCAGCCTCCTGGCTGGGGCAAACAGCAAACAATCCAGTCTGGGGCTCTGACCCTCTGGGTGGGGCAGAGTAGGGAGCAGTCTTTAGCCCTGCCTCTTGGCTTGGGCAGACCACAAACACACAAAGCAAAGGCCCTCAGGCCTAGGGTGCCATCCCGGTGGTGGAGTCAGCAGCAGGGGGAAATAGGGAGTTGTGCAAAATTGTGTAAAGGCAGCTATATAAAAATAAATTGAATTGTATTATACCATTGAAATGTAATTTAGATGGGAACTAGGTGATAATTACATTGTTTTCTCTTTTTAAACTGGTTTTATTTGTTGTAAACCAAAGTCACATTATAAAAGAAAATAAGTTTGAGCCAAAGAAGATACTGGTGATGAAAGAGATATAAAATATCTGAGAAATTAGGTTACATTTCAAATGTATTCCAGTACAAAGGGATGACCAAGCTCTTCAAATTGCTACACAAAAGTCAAGCCGTTTACAAAATAATGTAATAGATTTAGACAGACATTACAGGGCAGAAAAAGATATTGTATTTTGAAACTCAAAAAATTGAATCTTCTTAACAACCCTCATATCCGAACGAATAGTAGTAATTGGTGTAATCAGAATAAACTCCACTCACTTTCATCTGAGGCTATTACAGCACTTTACTAGCATTGTGTAGGTATCATCAGATGGCATTGTTAGATATAGATTTCTAAGTTCTTTTCCTTAGCATGAGAGGAAATGTTCAGAGTTGGGAAGACGCTGTGGTGTGGTTTTTTTGATACAAAGTTCTGAGTAGAGGTAGTGATCTCTGAAGATGAAAGATATGTGAACAGCAGGAAAGTTGGATCTTTGCCATGATCTCAGATTAGACTCAATTCCTGAGGCAGAGTTGCCCTCTGGGCCAAGATTCCTGGAAGAAGGGATTGTCTGCCTGCTGTTTAACTACATGTGAATGAAACAAGATACACAGAATCTGTGTCACTGCTTGTCCACTCTGTAGCCATTCTGCAGGGCATCTACTACCACTCAGCAGATGCTGGTGTCAGTATAGGACAATGGTGATGGAAGAAGGGCAGCACTAGCCTTAATTAAGTAAGCCTCACAATTTTCACAGTAGGTATCATCGGACCCATTTTACAGATGGGTAATCTAAAGCTAAGTGAATTGTCCAAAGTCACAGAGAAAGTCTGTGAGACAGAGGGGAATATTTATTATAGGTATTACAATAAAGGTGTAACAGGTGCTATACAAACAAGCATGGAAACAGAGGAGACTGATTTTGATTCACTTATGATGTAAATCCACAGGACTCAGTCTTGAGTGCTGTTCTTGTACTACAGCCCCACCTCCTGGCTAGTATAGGGCTAGTGTAGACAGCCCCCATGCCGCCCTTTAGGTGTGTTCCCATATTTCCAAGGGATGGGAATGTGGCCAAAGCACACTGTATTTCAACAATCCCTGGTCCCTTTGAGCCATAGCGGCTGGGTATAATTTAGAGCAATTTCTTGTCAGGGAAAAATTGAAAATGGTGCCAAATGGCATAAAAGAAACAATGGGTAGAAGAATAATTCCATATGGAAGAAAGGAAATCTCTTACAGTTTGTAAACAGGACTAGAGAAGAAGGGCACAAACAAATACATTTGAGCGGAATGCATTCAACAATGAAGGTTTAGAAATATGCTTCATCGGCATATAGAGTTGTCAGAGATGAAGCAGCACCATATTCTTTGGATTTGTCTATGTTCTCCTATCTTCCTCCACTTTTCTTAGCTCATCAGTTCATATTTTTTTCCATCCTCAGTAAGCTGTGTATGGTGGTAATTAATATTATCTGGATCCCTACAATCTGAACTATTAAAACTATAAATATTATAGAATCATAGAAATGTAGGCCTGAAAATGTCCATGAGAGCTCACCAAGTCCAGTCTTCTGGGTTGAGGCAGGACCAAGTATACCTAGATCAGTGGTTCCCAAACTTGGTTTGCGGCTTGTTCAGGGTAAGCCCCTGGTGGGCTGCGAGATGCTTTGTTTACCTGAGCATCCGCAGGTACAGCCGCTCGCAGCTCCCAGTGGCC
>NW_020664409.1:88135486-88149408 GCF_002925995.2 Terrapene triunguis | reverse complement strand
AGTCCTGTGACTCCTGGAAATACTCGATGAGAATTTAAGCTCTGCTGTTAACACCCCACAGAATATTAGTCTTTTTTGCAACTGCATCACAGTGCTGACTCATATTTAATTTGTGATCCACTATAACCCCCAGATCCTATTCAGCAATACTACCACCTACACCTACCTAACCAGTTATTCCACATATTGTAGTTGCACATTTGATTTTTCCTGTCTAAGTGTAGTACTTTGACTTATATTTACTAAATTTCATCTTGTTGATTTTTGATCAATTTCTAATTTTTCAAGATATTTTCGAACTCTAATCTTGTCCTCCAATGTGCAAGCCCTCCCAGTTTGATCTCATTTACAAATATTCTCCAAGTCATTAATGAAAATATTGAATGGTACCAGACCCAGGACTGACCCCTGTGGGACGTTACTAGAGCCATGCTCCAGACTGACAACAATCTATTGATAACTAACCTTTGAGTATGGTCTTTCAACCTGTTGTGCACCTACCTTATAATAATTCCATCTAGATCACATTTCCCTAGTTTGCCTATGAGAATGTCATGTGGGACTGTGTCAGAAGCCTTACTAAAATGAAGATATATCACATCTACTGCCTTCCCCCATCCACAAGTCTAGTAATACTGTCAAAGAAGGAAATTAGATTAGTTTGACATGATTTGTTCTAAACCAATCCATGCTGGCTATTCCTTGTAACTTATTATCCACTAGGCGCTTATAGACTGATTGTTTAATAATTTGTTCCAATATCTTTCAAGGTATCAAAGTTCTATAAGTAGCTGCAGAGTAGGAGACTTCAAATGTTACATGATTATTATTAATAAAGAAAATCATTTCTTCAGTGGCCTGCCTAAAGAAATAGTATCTCACAGCTTGAGAAAGCCAAATGTAAAACTGAATAAGATTTGAACATTAAAATGAATCTGAAAGAGAGCTAAAGAATGTCTCTCTGCTACCCATTATAAACAGGGACAGTGGCACAAGGTGCCAAACTGAATCAATTTCAAACCAAACTAAGCCATTTTCTTTGCTTCCTGGCTTTCTCATCATGCATTCTCTCATCCTGCTGCAGCCACTTAGTCTTAAGCAATGAAAGCTGACTAAAGTACCCTTAAGCTGCTGTTCTAATCATGTTTTCCAAGTCATTTCCTGTTTTCCTGCTGATATCATAAACAGCCTTGCCAAAAACCTTTTTCATCTAGAGTAGGAGAGATTCAACGTGAAGTTAATTAAGTTCTTATAGCTGAAATTCAATCTGATAGCTGTTGCAGATATTAGCAGGTTGAATATTTGGAAGATTAATTAAAATACACAAAACTACAACCATCACCCCTTCATTTAAATAACGTTAAGGTTAACTTGTGACACCATGGAATACATTTTCATAAAGATGCACACTTTAAACTGGCAATTGCATGCCTAATTGGGCAAACAGTAATAATTCCATATGCTTAGGCATATTCAACAGGTGGCACTTCAGAACATTAAAAACTAGCAAGAGCCACAATGAGACTTCATAAACTACTGTATGCACAAGGAGAGAAAGAGTGTCCCAAGGATCTGCACTACTCTTTATATCATTTTGATATATTTATTCGTGGTCTTGAGAAGAGAGTGAACAGTCTGGTGGCAAAATTTGCAGATGTAAATTAAGCTTTTAAGTTAATCAAGAAGAGAAGAATGTGTGGCATTCCTGAGAGATGGGAAGCAGCACAGGACGAGGGATGTGCTGGCCACCCTTTCCCACAGCCCCCTTTGGCTTGGAACGGCGAACCATGGCCAGTGGGAGCTGCAATCGGCCGAACCTGCGGACGCTGCAGGTAAACAAACCATCCCGGCCCGCCAGTGGATTTCCCCGACGGGCTGCATGCCAAAGGTTGCCAATCCCCGCTCTAGTATTTTCCCTAGCACAGACACTGGGAGAACCTGGCAATGCACAACACTTTCCTCAGCCACTGTTGCTTCTTGCCCAGAGAGATGGATTATCTGTGAGGAAGTCAGGATTGGGAAAGGATTGTTGCTTCATGCAGGCAATAATAAGCATTGAGGTGCAGGGTCTAGAAACCATAGTGATGTTTTCATCTTTACTTCACCCCCAGTTCTGGCTGGAGTGAGGTGACAAGTGACTTGTCTCTCTCTACATGTATCTGAGTCTGCCAGATATAGCTGAGCAGCCACCAGGAAGAGATGGGATGGATTTGGTGGGCATTTGGGGCCAGATTTTCAGAAGTTAGTCTCCAGCTTTGGGCCTACAAATTGCCCCATTTTTCGCACACTCCCCACCCTCTTTCCCACACAGATTCCCTGATTATTGCCTGGCTTAGTTAACGCTCCTCGGTTACCTGAGCACTTGACTGGGCCCGCAAATGAGACATGGAGACGTCCAGGTGGCCAACTGCAGTTGTAAATGTTGATTGCAATTATTGGTACAGTATTTGGTGGGTGCAAAAATGGAGGCCTGGCTAAGGCTGGACTAAACTATCCAGTTTCTGTGCCCCCTCACATGTATCCTGCTGCGGTTTTTTTCTTGGGGAGAGATAGCAACAAGACCTGTATTTTTAATTTGAGTCAGCCAAGGGATTGTCTATCTCCAGTGGGGTTTTTTCTCATATATAAAACTTACAGGTATTCTAATGAATTCTAATGAGCATTCTAGGTAACTCAAGGTTTTTCTTACTGTTAGTGTCTGTAACAAGTTTACCACCATGTTTCTGCCACTCTAAAACCATATTGATTTCTACTACTGGCCAAAATCATTTATGTAATTAAAAGGAACAGAACAATAAAATACCTTGGCACTGAATTTATACATGGACTGGTAGTATAGTTGTTTGCTATCACCACTCCATTGACCCCATATTGGGTATGTACTGAAATGCAATCAGACATGACTGGATTGAAATATGAAAAAGCTTGTGTTTAATGGTTATCAAATTTGAACAGAACACTTTTTTATAACACTCTTTATGAGTGTCAAACCCTGAAGCTAGGGATTACAGATAAGCTGTTGTCTGCTAGACTGTATTTGATACATTAAAGAGCATGAATATGAATCCAAGAAAAATAAGATGGGAAATTCCAAGTTTTGGGATTAGCTATGCATTTGTTAAATGCTTGTTATTTGAATGCTAAATTATATTTTCACAACAGACTGCATGTTCTATTTATTATCTCATGAAACAGAGTTGGCCAATCGGTTTATTTCAGATGTTGGAATTTGCAATGATTACAGAATTATGGACAAAAAATGTGGGTGTTATATTCTGAAAGTGAAGTCTATGGATTTACTTGTCTTTTATGAATGTATGCTTGAGCTTGATTGTGGAGGAAAAGGGGACTTGGCTTATTAGACAGTAGAACTCTGTAGAAAAGGTTACTTTTTTTCTGCATTTGCAAAAGAGCTAGACAGTGAAACTAGTCAAGTATATTAAATCTGCTTTAAAGAGAGCCTGTAGTATTTCCTCTATGTGAATGTTTTTAGGCAACATTGAGAAACTGGCATGTAGCACATACCTATTCTTATTAACATTCTGTGTTTGCTAGAGTCAAGTAATGGTTGTTTTTAATTTTAGAAGAAAACCAGACTATAATTCCAGTGTCTGACACTAGGAAAAGGTAAACAAAAGGGACACAATAGGAATGGGCATGTTAGCAAAGCTAAGAGTATTGAAATTTGAATATAATTCTTTACTAAAATGAGATGTAGCTCTACAGGCAATGAATGTGTGCATGCCATTAGTTAGCAGCATATTGTTTAGGTGATTTCACAGCTCACAAGTCAAATGAAGTCTCACAACTGAACTGCCATAACAGCTTGCTATTCCTGCTGTTACCACCACCCTCAGATAAGACAGCCCCTAAATCAATTCATGACTGTTCAGCCATTTCACACAGACTGTCTCAAAGACTTAAAAGTCACATCTTCCAAAGGGGAGTTTCTGAAAGGAAATAGATCTGAGCCTTCCTCTGCATTTCAATGTAAACAAATTACAAAAATATGTCGAGAGTTCTCAAGGAAAGTAGTATAATGCTGATCTGCTCCAAGGCTTTTTACCATCATAAAAAGATCAATTTCCTAAAAGTCTCCATCAGTATAAAATGTGTAACCCTTCTGCCAGCTGCCAATGACAACAACAAGGACCAAGTTTAATCCGTCAAGGGGACTCGGCCTCTTCTTACTGTAATAAAGTTATGGCTCAAGCCCCACTCAAAGCCACACTACTATCTCTGGCTCTGGGAAAATAAAAGAAACCTCCTGGTCACCTTTGCAGGCTGTTTAAATTCAGTGGGTCTTGGACACCTAGATGCTTGTGAAAAACCCCATTAAGTGCCTAAATGCCTTTGAAAATCTGACCCACCGTCTTTGGGAAAATGGAACCTTATGTATCTTTTTATTTGGGAAAAAGGGAAACACAATCAAAGGACATTAAAAACATATATTTAAATACAAGAAACTGAGCAGCCCAAATCAATGCATCAGGAACTTGGTCAACTCCATGGTGGCAAATAGTAATTATCCAGCTAATTGAGGTCTAAAACTCTTATTCCCACCACAACCCCACCAACCTAAAGTCCACTCATGGGTCCAATTAGGCTTGGGTGTAATCAAGTATGTCAAAGGGTGGCTTTCCTCTGCCTCTCTGCTCTAGTCCAGAGAGAACCAGTTTGCCAGGTCCCGCTCCAGGAGTTCAGTTTTGTAATATTAAGCTCTGCTTCTTCTGGCCTGGTGGGCTGAGGCAGTATGAAGTCAGCTCCATGTGGCTGTTGGCTAGTCAGGCTTCACTATAAGATCAGCTCCACCCTACTGCCTCCGTTGTTCTGATCATAACCAGATCTACACTGTCACCGCTGCTGGCTTAGTCAACTGCACACAGCTCGACTGCTGCTGCTGCTATGGTGCTGCGGACTCAGGCCACACATGGCATCGAATCTTCAAGTAGGGAACTAATTCTCTGCAATTCTTATGCTCTTTCACGAGTACCATAATAATAATAATAATCAATGATCATGTAGACAATCAAAACATACTAAATACTAACCAAAGCAAATAAAACTAAGTAGGTGGAATTATGGGTAAGCAACGTTATTATTCATGTAAATGAAGCTGGCAGAGCTGACTTTTCCCCTTCTCCCCAATGGAGCGAGCAAAATGTTTTCTGAGGAACAGAATGGGCCTTTTAGACACAAATCAAGGTAGTGGCAATGTGGAGCTGCATTACCATAGGGGAACATCAGAAGGCAATCTGCCTCAAAGAGCTTGCATATAGGAAGGTGAAGCATGCCTGCTACTATCCTTTTTGCACTTGTGTGCTGTTCCTGCTTTGCTTGGGGGAAAAGTAGTAGACTTATCTTGATTTTAGTAAGACTTTAGACACAGTCCCACATGACATTCTGATAAGCAAACTAGGGAAACATGGTCTAGATGAAAATACTATAAAGTGGAAAACTGGTTGAAAGACTGTACTCAAACAATAGTTTTCAATGGTTCATTGTCAGACTGGGAGGGCATAGCTAGTGTGGTCCTGCAGGGGTCTCTTCTTGGTTCCAGCACATTCAATAATTTCTTTAATGGTTTGGACCATGGAGTAGAAAATATATTTAGAAAATTTGTGAATGACACCAAGCTGGTAGGAGACTTTGGAGGACAGAATTAGAACCCAAATTGGCCTTGACAAATTGGAGAATTGGTCTGAAATCAATAATTTAACAAAGTCTGATAAAGACAAGTGCAAAGTATTCTGTTTAGGAAAGAACAAACAAATGCAAAATGGGGAACACTGTCTACAAAAGGGGCCGGCAACCATCAGGGTAATCCGCTGGCGAGCCGCGAGGCATTTTGTTTACGTTGACTGTCCACAGGCATGGCCCCGCACAGCTCCCACTCAGGGCCGGCTCCAGGCACCAGCTCAGCAAGCAGGTGCTTGGGGCGGCCAAGGGGAAGGGGCGGCACGTCGGGCTCTTCAGCGGCAATTCGGTGGCGGGTTCCTCGGTCCCTCTCGGAAGGAAGGACCTGCTGCCGAATTGCCACCGAAGAAGAAAACAGCGCAGTGGAGCTGCGGCCGAAGTGCCGCCGCCGCTGATTGTGACCGCGGCTTTTTTTTTTTTTTCCCCGCCACTTGGGGCGGCAAAAACCCTGGAGCCGGCCCTGCTCCCAGTGGCTGCAGTTTGCCGTTCCCAGCCAATGGGAGCTGCGGGAAGCAGCTACCAGCACGTCCCTGGATCACAAATTGAATGTGGATCACACATTGAATGTGAATCAACAATGTGATGCAGTAGACAAGTGTCTGCTATATTTGGCACTGCTGTGCCCTCAGCTGGAGTACAATGTCCAGTTCTGGGTGCCAAACTTTAAGAAAGATGTGGGTAAATTGGAGAGAATCTTGGGAGAGCAACAAAAATGCTAAACGATTTAGAAAACTTGACCTAGGAGGAAAGGTTACAGAAAACCTGGGCATGTTTAATTTTGAGAAAGAAGACTGCCAGGAGTGGGGGGTGGGAACTGATAACTATCTTCAAATGTGTTATGGGAATGGTGATAATTTTTTCTTCATGTCCACTGAACGTAGAATGAGAAGTAATGCAGCAAGGAAGATGTAGGTTAGATATTAGGGAAAAAAATCTTTCTAACTATAAGGCCAGTAGTTAAGCATTGGAACAGGCTTCCAAGGGAGTTGTGGAATACCTATAATTGGAGGTTTCTAAGAATGAGTTTGATAAATACTTTTCAAGAATGGTTGAGGTATACTTGGTCCTTCCTCAGAGCAAGGGGTTGGACTATGTGACCTCTCAAGGTCCCTTCCAGCCCTACATTCCTATGATTTTGATTATACTTTGCATACAAATGTACAAGTCATTTGACCAAAAATAAACTAACATAATTACCATATTTGTTTGTATTTATATTTTCCTTGAAAAATGAATAGATATTTCTTGTTGATTAGATTCACCACAGCACCATTACAGTAGTGTAGACTTGGGTTATGACCTATTGGAATCCTTATTTTCCACCAGCCACCTATAGGATAAAGTGAACTGGAGGGGTCAGTGAGTTGAATTTTAGTACTCCAAGGTTAGTCCTAGGACTGAATTTTGGTACCAGTTCTTTAAAGGTTGATGTAACCATCACATGGAAAGTTTCCAGCTTATCACAGTAGGTAATTTAAAATTATTGCCTTTGAGTAAAATGATGTTCTTTGTTATATCTTGATTTGTCATACTACATGAGGAGGGTAATTCAGTGCTTAATTTGTAATGAAAGAGGTGCCGGGGCTCAAGTAATTTTTTACATTCAGAACTGATGCAGGAAGCCTAGAGGTGCTGGAGCTATGAACTGCCAAGCCTAGAAGTGCTGGGGCACAAATTAAGCACTGGGGTAATTATAACATGAGGATAATGCATTTGAAATTCGTGGAGGTTTTAGTAGCGCTACACCTTAAAGGGTGCTAGCATGAATATCTTACCAATAACAGAAGTGATTATGAAGGGAACTTCCAGATCTTTCTTTTCCTGCTATTTGAGTGTAAAAAAGGTTATTTCCATGTCTGCTTTTTAATTTTATTTGTCCTCCATACAAGATGCAGCAAACAAATTGCAGTGTCAATTAGAACATTGGTGTCTGCCTATAATTTCTACTCTTTAATTGCCTACAGGTACTATAGACACAACATGTTGAAAATTGCAAAATAATGTCACTGAGAGAAAGGATTTCCTTACTTTAAGGAATCACCAGAGAGTGCAAGACCCACCTACCAAAGGCTGCATCAGCTGAAGACTCAGTATCTATCTTATAAATCGTAGTAAATGTATGCAAGGTTGACCAAGTTGCAGCTTTACAGATTTCATTGTAAGAGGACTGCTCTTTCTCAGTCTATTATATCACCACCATTTGTACTGAATGGGCTCTGGTGCCCATTGAAGGAGTGAGTCCATTTGCTCTATATGCCTCAACAATGCACCAGGATACCCACCAGGTACAACTCAGACACTATATAAAAAAAAATTGTAAGACTTTCATAAAACCAACAATGATATTGAGAATTAAGGGCTCAAGAGCATCAAAGGTTTTTTTTCTCTTTCTCTTTATGTTAAATGACCTCACCCAATGCCTGTTGTAGAACTAACAAAAACTAAAGAACATTCTGCAGTTTCCATCTGATCAAACAGAAACAGGTTAATCTTGTATCCAGGTGTTAAAGAAAAAGTTGATGAAGCTGAAAGTGGCCTCAGAGATAAGTGGAAAATGAGTAGCTCTGGAGAAGACAAAGCTGTCTCTCTCAGAAACACACAAGAAAGAAAGAGATGGAAAAGACCAGTGATGGTCTTCCCACGGCTAGTGCAGGAATGCTCCCTGCAGTGTATTTTCAAATGCTTTATCCAGCCAATTTTTACAATTCCCAAACAATGGAGATTCCACCACTTCCACTGAGAGACTGTTCCTCCATCTAAAAGTCTTATAGGAATATTTTCTTGATACTCTGCCTAAATCTTGATTTTATTTTCCCACGTAATAACTACAAGTGAACTCATACTTCCACAGCCCAAATCTCTCTGCAGGATGACTGGCTACTCTGCCTAATACAAGCTGATCCATTTAGGTGAGGGCCATCTTCATTTTGGCATTGCCAGGTGCCAGCTTCTTTGCTTAGGCCCTGATCCCAAAACTTGATCCTTGCAGCAGCAACAAGTACCATTTAAAGAGGCTCTGCATTGGCCTGGGGTCTGCCTGCATGGATCTAATTGCAGGATTTGGGCCTCAGTTTGAATTGAGAGAGAAATCTGAAAGAGATTCTAAAAACAGACATTTTTTACAAGCAGCACTGCTATCGTAGTACAGTGTATAAAATTAAAGTTGATGGCAATGGTTATATCCACATACCATGCTCCGCACATTACTTAACCTTTCTTATTAATGAATTCCCATTATTTTCCTCAGCTATAACTTATTACAGTTAGTCTGACAACTATAATATATTAGCGTATTAGTGGTGGCACCCTACTTAGGCCATTCAAGGCATAAATCACTGAAAGGATGCACTCAAAAACAAAGAGCCCCAGGACATATCACTGTCAATCTCCTCCTCTGACTCAATTAAGAAACAATACCACACAATCTTTTTGCATCAGGATTGCCAAAGTAAAAGGCTTGCAGTTCAAAGTGTCCTGAAACATTTAAAAAACACTGAATTGCGTACAAGTCCAAAATTGATGTTCTTTAAATGATGTATTGCAGTTCAATGGCTTCCCCAAAAAAGCCACTTTTCATCCCACAGCTCTTTCATTTCTTTGATTTGTGTTTTGGTATCAGTGGGGAAAGCAGGTCTTCTACATGCATGTGAGCAGAGCTGACTACTGACTTGTCAAATCTGATGCAATCCCAGGCAGTCAATCTTCTGCATCATGTTTTCTGATACCAAACAATACTACTTGGCACATTCATTTCTTGCCTCACTGTGCTATTTTGGGGGAATATCCACGGGGGGAAGGGACTTGCAGCAAATGAGACCACTGTAGCTCAATTTCATATCCTCTTATTAAGCTGCTTTCCAATGAATGTGCTGAAGCAGTGCTAGGAAAATGATATGAGGAAGGTATGCAAACAGATCAGAAGCCTTCACGCAGATGTTCCCAGGTCGCCCTAGATAACTAAGGGTTCCATTTCGCCTTGAAGACACAGCCCATAGTAAAGGGCTGGGGTGGAGGCATGCTGCATCGGAGCCAGCATTGGGAGGCAGGATGCCTGTGGCGGTGCTAGATGCACAGCAACACCTCTTTAGTGAGCGGTGCTTATGAGCCCTGTCTCCGCTATGTGCTCCCTTTCCCTTTGGGACATTGGGCACCATCAGGGGAGTTAAGAGGGAGTGTAGGGACTGGAATTACACCTGATATTATTCAGACCATGCATAAGGGACAGGAAGGCTTTGTTGGGCTTATACCCATGCTCTCTGCCCACAAAGGGCTAGGCAGAAGCTGGTCATAAGGGCCTGATTCTGCCATTCTTGTGTAAGCCCCCTCCTGTTTATCATCCAAGTATGAGGTTGTTCAAGATAGGGTAAGTCTGTCTTGTGGCTTTTTACACAACTTTGGGGGGACTGGGCTTGAGGTTCCTCAATGTGCTCTGCGTTGTGTGCCTTGTGTATTCATCTCAGCCCAGATCCACTCAGAGAAACCTCCAGGAACAAACTGTTACTCTGTAAGGAAACATAGAACAGGATTCCAGTCCAGCAGCCTCCTCTCTGCTTGCCTGCCTCATGCTCCCAGCTTCAGTCAGTGCTGAAACTCCCTGCTGGGAGTACAGTTGCCAGGTGTCTGGTTTTCCCTGTCAAAATGGGACCCTGACGGCTCCGGTCAGCAGTGCTGACCGGCCCATTAAAAGTCTGGTCAGTGGCGCAGCTAAGGCAGGCTCCTTGCTTGCCCCGGCTCTGTGCAGCTCCCAGAAGCAGCAGCATGTCCCCCCTCTGGCTCCTACGCGGAGGTGCAGCCAGGTGGCTCTGCGCACTACCCCGTCCACAGGCGCTGGTTCCACAGCTCCCATTGGCCGGGAACCACAGCCAATGGGAGCTGCGGGGGCAGTGCCTGCAGACAGGGCAACGTGCAGAGCCGCCTGGCTGCGCCTCCACATAGAAGCCAGAGGGGGACATGCCACTGCTTCCGGAAACTGCTTGAGGTAAGCTCTGCCCGGAGCCTGCACCCCTTCCTGTGCCCCAACCTCCTGCCCCAGCCCTGATCCCCTTCCCACCCTCTGATTCCCTTGGTCCCAGCCTGGAGCACCCTCCTACACCCCAAACCCCTCATCCCCAGCCCCGTCCCAGGGTCTGCACCCCCACCCAGAGCCCTCACCCCCCCCCACATCCCACACCCTTGCCCCAGCCCAGAGCCCCATCCTACACTCCAAACTCCTCAGCCTCAGGCCGAAGCCCCCTCCTGCACCCCAAATCCCTCATCCCTGGCCCCACCCCAGAGCCCATGCCCCCAGCCGGAGCCCTCACCCCCTCCCACATCCCAACCCACTGCCTCACCCTGGAGCCCCCTCCTGCACCCTGAACTCCACATTTCTGGCCCCACCACAGAGCCCGCAATCCCAGCTGGAGCCCTGACCCCCTCCCACACCGCAACCCCCTGAGCCAGCCTGGTGAAAATGAGCGAGTGAGGGAGGGTGGGGAGAGTGAGCGACAGAGGGAGGGGGAATGGTGCGAGTGGAGGCGGGGCCTCGGAGAAGGGTTGGGGCAGGGGAAGGACCTCGAAGGGGCGGGGCAGGGGTGGGGCAAAGGTGTTCGGTTTTGTGCAAGTAAAAAGTTGGCAACCCTAGTTGGGAGGGGCAGAGGATACTTCCTGGCAGAAACCAGGATGTTCTCCCAACATGTAGCAGTTCGTAGTCCTCAACTTGTAGCTCCCAGGCTGCTGAAGCACACTGGTCCTTGGGCTACACTTGGATAACACTTTACTATGTGAATAGTCCCATTGATTTGATGTAAGAATGACAGAGTAAGAGTGACCAGGGATGTGAAGAATGCTGATATTAGAGCATACTTGTGCCTCTTTCTCACATAGGCACCAATGTGCGGGATAGAAGGGTATGTATTGTTATCTGCACCCAGAGGTCATTTTTGTGGGTGCAAACTTAATGGATTTAATCTGCTCCTGCAGAAAGGATGGCTTGTCCTTCTGAAAATCTTAGCCTTTTGTGAAAGATGGAAAATGATTGAGCAAAAACAGTATAGGCAAAATCCTCAAACAAATGCAAGCACATCTGAGGATGGACTTTAACACCAACCTGAGCAATATGTGTCAAATCTTACCTCCTTGCAGTTGCAGAGGACCACGAATTCTGATACACCTTTGCAATGTCACTGTGAAGGGGAGAAAGAGCAGAATTCCAGGAGCCTGAGTAGCGGTTTTGCATCCCTCAATGCTGAAAACCCCAACTCAACAGGGGCTTCCTGTGCCTACATGTGCAGTGAAATTTCAAGGTGGATCAGGGGAGGAGAGGAGCAGAAGAAGTGGAGCCACTGCTCCATTGAGCATCAAGGACTACTGCAGATTTAGGACCATGGGACAGTGGGTAAATCTACATTCCTTCCAACCTGCTCCCATAGAATCCCAAGACAGTTATTTAGGCTTGATGTAGCATAGAGGATTTAGCTCTTAGAAAGATCACACAGCAGGTACTTCAAGGATTAAAAAAACCCAGCATAAATACATTCACTGCTATATTCTTCTGTCTCCTTTCTTCATTGTTCTTTTCTTTCCCCAGCCTCTCAGGCTGTCTGTCTGTGTGTTGATCATATGTATCTACGTTTACCTCTCTCTGTCTCACTATATTTTGTTCCTAACATCTCCACGTGACTTGACTAAATTCCTCATGATGGACTAATTCAGGCTGTGTGCATTTATTCCAATTAAATAATAGCTGCACAAATTCATTACAGCAGTGCATAGTTTGTTGGCCTTAAAATAAAATTATAATCCAAGGCACACTGATAGCCAGTTTAGCACCATTGAATTGTATGGTTTTCCTCCTCATCAAACTGTGGTTCGTGGACTTGTTATTGATGTTTAAGAGTCATTGTGTATAGAATTCTGTTTTATGTTAATCCTGAGCACTGACCCAACATTAACTTCTACAGCACAGAGTGCGTGAATATGTCAGCAAAGTTAATCAACAAGAACATAAGGCTTTCATCACCACTGCACATAGTCACAACAAATCCTTCTCATGGGGTCAGGGATTGTGGATTAGACCTGCCAGTGCATTAGAAATAAAATGCTGTGGCTGAAATCGTGACCTGTGTAGAGAGGTTTGAAAAAAAAAATCCCCCAAGGAAACTGAAAGGCTGAATTTCTGGCTCATATTCTAGACGGGATTAAGAATGGGAACTGGTTACCACTTTGGTTAGTCCACCCAGCCGCAAGAGCATATGTTCTGATGACTTCGGGTATGTCTACACTACAGGATTAATCCGAATTTACAGAATTCGATTTTTGGCAACCGATGGCATAAAGTCGAGTGTATGCGGCCACACTAAGCACATTAATTTGGCGGTGTGCATCCATGTACCGAGGCTAGCGTCGACTTCCGGAGCGTTGCACTGTGGGTAGCTATCCCATAGCTATCCCATAGTTCCCACAGTCTCCTCCGCCCATTGGAATTCTGGGTTGAGATCCCAATGCCTGATGGGGCCAAAAACATTGTCGCGGGTGGTTCTGGGTACATCCTTCCCCTCCCTCCGGGAAAGCAACAGCAGACAACCATTTCACGCCTTTTTTCCTGGATGAACAGTGCAGACACCATACCATGGCAAGCATGGAGCCCGCTCAGCTCAAGACAGCAGTCATGAACATTATAAACACCTCGCGCATTATTGTTTATGCTGAACCAGAACCTGCAAAACCAGGAGAGGAGGAGGCGGCTACGGCAGCGCAGAGACGAGAGTGATGAGGACATGGACACAGAATTCTATCAAACCGCGGGCCCCGGCGCTTTGGAGATCATGCTGTTAATGGGGCAGGTTATAGCCGTCGAACGCCGATTCTGGGCCCAGAAAACAAGCACAGACTGGTGGGACTGCATAGTGTTGCAGGTGTGGGACGATTCCCAGTGGCTGCGAAACTTTCGCATGCATAAGGGCACTTTCATGGAACTTTGTGACTTGCTTTCCCCTGCCCTGAAGCACCAGAATACCAAGATGAGACCAGCCCTCACAGTTGAGAAGCGGGTGGCGATAGCCCTGTGAAAGCTTGCAACGCCAGACAGCTACCGGTCAGTCGGAAATCAATTTGGAGTGGGCAAATCTACTGTGGGGGCTGCTGTGATGTAAGTAGCCCAGGGGTCGGCAACGTTCGGCACGCGGCTCGCCAGGGTAAGCACCCTAGCGGGCCGGGCCAGTTTATTTACCTGCTGACGCGGCAGGTTC
>NW_020664409.1:88077995-88135086 GCF_002925995.2 Terrapene triunguis | reverse complement strand
CATTTGGACATTTAAAGGGTCACTGGCGCACGTTACTGACTCACTCAGACCTCAGCCAAACCAATATTCCCATTGTTATTGCTGCTTGCTGTATGCTCCACAATCTCTGTGAGAGTAAGGGGGAGACCTTTATGGCGGGGTGGGAGGCTGAGGCAAATCGCCTGGCCACTGATTACGCGCAGCCAGAAACCAGGGCGATTAGAAGAGCACACCAGGAAGCGCTGCGCATCAGAGAAGCTTTGAAAACCAGTTTCATGACTGGCCAGGCTACGATGTGAAAATTCTGTTTGTTGAAAACCTGCCCCCTTGATTGATTCATTCCCTGTAAGCAAACCACCCTCCCCCCTTCGATCACAGCTTGCTTTCAAAGGGAATAAAGTCACTATCATTTAAAAATCATGTATTCTTTATTAATTGATTATAAACATAGGGAGAGACAAGGTAGCCCGGGTGGGGTTTGGGAGGAGGATAGGAGGGAAGGAAAAGGCTACTAAAAAAGTTCAAAATAATGACAGCCTTTTGCTTGGGCTGTTCACTGGGGTGGAGTGGGAGGGTACACGGAGCCTCCCCCCCCCCAGCGTTCTTACACGTCTGGGTGAGGAGGCTATGGAACATGGTGAGGGGGGAGGGAGGTTATACAGGGGCTGCAGCGGCACTCTGTCATCCTGCTGCCGTTCCTGAAGCTCCACCAGATGCCAGAGCATGTCCGTTTGATCACGCAGCAGCCCCAGCATTGCAGCCTGCCACCTCTCATCTTGAGCGTCCCTCATGGCCTCACGGTCACTCGTATCTTTCCTGTACTTTGATACCGTGTCCTTCCACTCATTCAGATGAGCTCTTTCATTGTGGGTCGATTCCATGATTTCAGAGAACATTTCGTCTCACGTCCTTTTTTTTTGCCGCCTTATCTGAGATAGCCTTCGGGATGGAGGACGGAGGCTTGAAAAATTTGCAGCTGCGGGAGGGAGAGAAAAAAGGTAGAGAAGTATTTAAAAAGCTACATTTTACAGAACAATGCTTATACTCTTTCACGGTGAACAACACTATTCACATTACATAGCTCATGTTATTTTGGTACAAAGTCGCATTTTGCATCTTAATATTGAGTGCCTGCGGCTTTGGTGTTAGAGATCACAGACGCAGGTCCGGGCAACAGAATTCGGCTTGCATGCGGCCATGGTAAGCCATTGTCTTTCGGCTTCTGCAGGCTTCCTAAAAGCAGCGCCCTCCTTTCCCACATACCAAGCAAAGCCCGTTGAGTGCTGTGGTTTTCCTGTTAACATGCAGCAGCAGAAACCAAACTAACCCCCCATATCCAATTCTCTGGGATGATCGCTTTACCCCTCCCCCCAGCGTGTGGCTGGTATCAGGGAAGATCCCTGCTAGCCAAACGCGAAAAGCTCAGTGCCAATGATCCCCCCCCCACCCCGCTTGGCTAACTGCAGGGAAGGATTTCTTTTCAGCCACAGGCAAACAGCCCAGTAGGAACGGCCACCTCTGTCCACTTAATTAAATTCCCATATTTCAACTAGATTACCATGAACGATATCACTCTCCTGAGGATAACACAGCAAGATAAAGAACGGATGTTGATTGAATGCCAGCAAACACCGGGACCATACGTTGCCAGGCTTTGTCATGCAATGATACCAGATTACTTGCTACTAGCATGGTGTGGTCAAGTGTCCTACCATGGAGGACGGAATAAGGCTGCACTGCCCAGAAACCTTCTGGAAAGGCTTTTGGAGTACCTCCAGGAGAGCTTCATGGAGATGTCCCTGGAGGATTTCCACTCCATCCCCAGACACGTTAACAGACTTTTCCAGTAGCTGTACTCGCCGCGAATGCATCCCAAGTCCTCAGGGCAAATTAATCATTAAAAAATGCTTGCTTTTAAACCATG
This sequence comes from Terrapene triunguis, assembly GCF_002925995.2. Taxonomy (NCBI): domain Eukaryota; kingdom Metazoa; phylum Chordata; order Testudines; family Emydidae; genus Terrapene; species Terrapene triunguis. The sequence continues at coordinate 88,133,183 of NW_020664409.1, read as the reverse complement.
TTTTATATTTACAAAGGTACACTCACCAGAGGTCCCTTCCATGGCCTCATTTTCTGGGATAACGCCTTGGGAGGGTTGGGAGGGTACTTCAGTCAGGCTGAGAAAAAGATCCTGGCTGTTGGGGAGAACGGAGTGCTGTGTGCTCTCCGCAAGCTCGTCGTCCTCCTCCTCATCATCATCTTCACCGTCTGCAGAATCCTCAGGCATGGCTGAGATTACCCCCTCCTCGGAATCCATGGTCAGAGGTGGGTAGTGGTGGCGGCCCCCCCTAGAATTGCATGCAGCTCAGCGTAGAAGCGGCATGTCTGCGGCTGTGACCCGGAGCAATCATTTGCCTCCTTTGTTTTTTGATAGGCTTGTCTGACCTCTTTAACTTTCACGTGGCACTGATATGAGTCCCTCTTGTGGCCTCTCTCCATCATGCCCTTGGAGATTTTTTCAAATGTTTTGGCATTTCGTCTTTTGGAATGTAGTTCTGCTAGGACGGAATCCTCTCCCCATATAGCGATCAGATCCAGCACCTCCTGTATGGTCCATGCTGGTGCTCTTTTTCGATTCTCGGACTGCACGGTTACCTGTGCTGATGAGCTCTGTGTGGTCACCTGTGCTCTCCACACTGGGCAAACAGGAAATGAAATTCAAAAGTTCGCGGGGCTTTTCCTGTCTACCTGGCCAGTGCATCCGAGTTCAGATTGCTGTCCAGAGCGGTCACAATGGTGCACTGTGGGATAGCTCCCGGAGGCCAATACCATCGAATTGCGGCCACACTAATCATAATTTGAAATGGCAATGTCGATTTCGGCGCTACTCCCCTCGTCGGGGAGAAGTACAGAAATCGATTTTAAGAGCCCTTTATTTTGAAGTAAATGGCTTTGTTGTGTGGACGGGTGCAGGGTTAATTCGATTTAACGCTGCTAAATTCAAACTAAACTCTTAGTGTAGACCAGGCCTAAGGGAAGTCTCTATCCTCCCAGCTGGATACTGTGTATATTGTAGTTAGCAGCACAACATCATTAGGGTCACTAGCTCATACAGCAGCAAAGTGCAACAAATAGCATCTCGAATCCCAATGCAACCTGGTGGAATACTGTCCTACAGTTGCATGGTTGGTCTTGTGCCAGATGCTTGGCTGGCTGCATCCTGAGCCACCTTCACATCACTGTCCCAAAGTACTGTCTCATAAGATCAGAATTTTGTCTGTAATATGACATGTGATCTCAGTGACAATGTGCAATAATTATACACTCTGTTGACTTTGGAATAGTATTTGGATATTTCTTTACATGCTTATTTGTTTGTGTTCCAGGCAATCAGTGGAGACAACAAATCTCATTTGTGAATCACATTTGAAATAGTAGATCCCTAGCTAGCCTAAAATTGTTTCTGAAGCTACATAGGAAACAGAGACCGAAGTCTGATTTCTGAGTGGGTGTTTTCAGAGGCAAGCATGTATTGTGTGTTCCATTTTTACAATGCTTCCATTGGAGGTCTGTAGATGCAACCACCCCACTCACAACTAGCACTGCAACTTCGAGCTACAAAAGTCTCTTTCTTTTAATTTCATTTCTGAATTCAAGACCTATACATTCAGCCTCATCTTGACAAGTACCTGTGCGCAGGCACCTTCTGCCTATACAGGATCCCAGCATAGCACTGGGAAATCTATAGGCCTTCTTGTGGTAGCCCCTGGGGCATGAACTCACACTTTCTTGACATTTGTATCCATTACCTGCCATTTTCAAATGAAATCTCAAAACTTCTCCCATACCCACAGCTATGTTTCATGACCAGAATCGACTCCCTGTTTATTTCCTTTTCTCTGCCTGAAAACTTCCTCAGAAAGCCATAGGCCTCAGTTACACAAGAAAGTCATATTAAATAAAAGTTACTTGACTATTCTCTATCGCAGCAAAGCTGTCCCTTTCTGAGCCAGTCAACTAGAGTATCTCTCAAATCTTGTGTACCCAAGTCAAAAGTCAGATGCATTATCCTCCAAAGGTGCAGCTCCTCTGGTGGCAGTAAAGGTAGAAGTGCTAGTGTAGATAGGGCTCAAGAGTTTTGGCACAGCGTCATCTGACCCTTCTCTATGGTAAAAAAAAAAAAATGCCTGCAGCCTGTCAATGCTGCTACTTCCACCATTGCTAGCATTGGAGGAAAAACACACGTCTGAATTTTGCTAATGTAGATGCAGACCTATCTTGTTTTTGAAATCTGTTCATTTACCAAAATCAATTTCCTTCTTTTCCTTTGCAAGATACATTGACATCATTTTGTTGCATTCCCAATGATATTTCCCCCCTAATCTATACCATTATCTTGGTCAATTCAAATGGGCTCTTCAATTGTGCTCTCTTCATCTGGACACACAAACTCCTTGCATGCATTTCAATTACCAATACCTTCCTCTTTGTAGCACCTTTAATACAACTTCATCAGTATGTAAATTACCATACCACACTTACAAAGTAATTGCTATGGCTCAAAGAAGAAGGCCCATTCCTTCTGTTAAATAAAATACAATTATCATTATAATATAAAAACAAATTACCCAGACAAAAAAAGTTAATTGTTACAGCTCTACAGTTAGTAAAGGATCCATTTCCTTTCTCTGTATGTGAGTGTATCACTCATTATGTTAATGTGAGTTAGGCACAGTATTGATAGAAATTTTAGTCAGTTAAACAGTAGTGTGGGATTGGCTTTTTCAATTTTAAATACAGTTCATAAAGAAGTAATAAATAAATCAGTTCATAATAAAGTCCATAAAGTGATTGCTAAGATGATCTCTTTATTATAGAAGGTTTTGAATGAAATATAAACAGTTTCAGATTTTGAAGAAATGCATATTTGCATTACATGCATAATAATCTTAAATACTGTTACTATATTTACTGCTTTCCTGCATGCATTCTATATGCAAGCAGGATACAGAATTTGCACCCCTAGGATATTCAGTGTACACCTCATGAGTGTGGTGAAGCCACAAGTTCAGCCATTAATGAATATATAGTTGAATTAATTTCCAGAGATGCGCATTGTGGATTCTGTTTCTAATATATTGAGTTAAATACTCCATAATAGCTATTTGTTCATTATAATGATAATATTTAATTCAACATTTTTATTTTTGGTCTCCTTCTGTATGAGGAAAGTAAACCAAATAAAATAGAGATAACATAATTCTCCACTAAATATGTATGGGTCAAATCAGGTTGAATTTAATTCTGAGTTAGGAAGCCAGTTTCTTTCCCCAATAAAATTAACAAAGATATATTTTCCTCTTATTTCTTATTTCCTGATTTAACAACAAGCATTGCCATTCTCTGGATGGCAAGGCTTTAATAGAAGGAAATTACACAGGAATCATGGAATTGATTGAACTTTTCTGCTCTATATTTCCTCCTGCCCTAACTGAAGGAAATTGCAAGACCTCAACGAAAAAAAGAAAAAGAGAAAAAGAAAAAAGAAAAAAAAAGAGTCCTCTCCTGTTGTCTGAATTATTTTTCAGTATGGAGTTAGTATATGATTGCTATATTTGGAAGCAAGTAAACAGTAAGGATTGAAATTGACAATTAGTTTCATAAATACAGTTTTAAAAGATACCAACAATAGTGGCCATCTTGCTTTCTTTCTCTGTTTCCTCTCTGGCTCCCTCTAGTGTAAACATAGGCATTTTCTAAACACTTAAGTTAGCTTCAACATATCCTTAAAAAAAAAGAACTAAAATTTAAATTTACAATCTTAGTTTTCAGTTTCTAATGATCCAGTTTTGTATTTAATATAATATTTCTAATCACATATAACCTTCCAATGATATAACAGTTTTCATTGGTATTTTGCAGTACTTGAGCAAAATCTCTAAATTACATAGGCCCTGAATATATTTCCATTGAAGTCAATGGGAGTTTTGTCATTGATTTCAATGGGGCTAGCATTTCACCCATGGTCTTATGTGTGATTCTTGTATGTATTTTTTCTTATCAATCCATGTGAGTTGCATTTGTTCTGTGTCCTTCAGTGTTTCGTTCAGAAGACCATAAGATTAAAATGTGGTGTTTCATCAAAACTAATAATTTAGTTGTTACTCTTATAGGTTGGTAATTTGTCTTTCAAAAGTTTAGACATTAATTTTGTCAAGTATAGCACAATTCCCTTTATTCTTTATTTCAACATCTGGAAAAAATCAGGTGCCCACACAGAGTTGTAACATACCTTGAAAGTCAATAGATCTGACTTTTGCATCTATTTTGCATCAAGTTCCTATAGGATGATAACCTTGAAATACTGCAAATATCTCTTGCCACTAGACTTCAACATAATTTTATTGATTAAAATACTTTTAATCTCTACCAGCTGTCCAATATATGCACATCTCAAAATGGGTCTCATTTTTATGTCATGTCTTATTTAAGACCACCTTGAGAAAGAATACTGGGGAAATATGATTCAGAGAAACAGCGGATGGCACTGTTGGTTTGCTGCTATAAGGCGGTAAGGAATGCAAGTTTTAAGTTACAACATTTTCTAAAAATACATAACCCCCCCCCTAGCCTTCTCTTTAAAAACAAACATATAACATATACAGTTACAGTTGGTGAAGTCATAATCTGATGGGGAGGTGAATTTAGGATGTTGCATACATTGTTTTTATGCAAAGATGAAAAATAGGCTCAAATGCAATTGGTTACATGCTACTGATTTTAAATAATGCATCTGGTCAACCCAGACAAACAGCACAAAACAGATTTTTGCAAAGACACTTTCAAATTCTCTTTGACTTTGTTTGCACAATCTTAATGTTCACTATCAACCAAGCTTACTGACAGAAATGTTAAGATAAACAATGACTTTAAGGGAGTATGACAGAAAACTGATTTCAGAATGATAATCATAAATATTTACCCTAACAGTTCTAAGATGTACAATTATCTAATCAGGGGAAAGAAGTTGTGAACTATAAGATCAATGAAAGCAGTCCTAATTTTAAATATTGAGAACTTACAATAAACTGTTAATGAACAAACTAAAAGATCAACAATTATTTGCTCAACTTATTTAACTTATTGATTTATAATGGTGCTTTGTAGCATAAAGTGAGATTGGGGCCCTATTAAGCTAGGGTTTGTAAAAACACATAGCAATTGAAATGCCCTGACCCTCGGAGCTTACAATCTAAATAAAGAAAGAAAAGTGTGAGTAATATATATATATATATGAGAAAAATCATGATTTGTTCACTAACAATTCTCAAACAGAAAAAAAGATACATGATACAAATTATCAGTCCAGAGCTATGTATTGATATTGGAGAATTGGTTGCCAAGAACTTGGTTGATAACTGATTTAAAGACAATGAATGAACTCATTCTGTGTCATGAGAAGGTATAGTTACCTATGGCCTGATTCAATGCTGCTTGGACTCAATAGAAGGTTTGCTTTTCATTTTAATAGTCTTTAGATCAGACCCTCTTTACAAGTGAATTATCTACAGTATGTATGGAAAGTTCAGTCGATGTATCTCAGGAATTCAGGAATTGCCAGTACCAGATGCTTCAGATCAATGCATCTTACCCTGGGTTTTGCAAGAACAAATTCAATTCTTTAAGCTTTTCTGTGACAGTAAATAAATTCACTCCCACTGAATGCAGAAGCAAATGCTTTGCATAGATGAACATATTCTCTTTTAAACTGAAAATCTAAGTTAGTTTTCTCTAGAGCCATACCCAAGATAAATAATTCAGATCTAAACTCAGATGTTCAGGAGTATTTGGATGTAAGATTTTGGCTGTGGTTCAGTTCTGGGTTTCTCACCTCATTCTCATACAGTCTTGCAGATATAAGTTTAAAAGGACTAATACATTACTGATGTTTTGTGGGATTTTTTTTAAATGTATTTCCCTGTGTTGAAGCATACACAAGATTTATGAACAGAATTGGGCCAAAAAAATTTGATGAAACTTTGACAAAAAATACAGATTTGGGTTGGCTGAAACATTTCACAAAGTTGTGTCAAATTGTTTTGGTTAAAAAAAATATAATTTTTTTCAACATTTTCAAAATGAAACTTTTTGATTTTATATGTCAAATTGCTTTTCAGTTCAGTTCAAATTTTACTTCAGTTTTATTTTAAAAGGGTAACTAAAAATGTAAATGAAATGTTTCATTTTGAGTCAAATAAAATGTTTTATCCAACCGAAAATGATGTATTCAGACTTTTTTGTTTCACCAAAATAATCAGTCATTTTCATTTTTTTCCAATCCAGCCAGTGAACCAAAAAAAAAAAAATCAGTTACTCTCACAGCTCTGATTATAAATCACTTTCGGGACTGTAAGGGGAATAGAGCCATTTCTGAAGCAGTGATCATTTGTTTTTATTCCTAGATTTACAATAAGCCCTATTGCTTTGAAACTCTCCTGGCATTTTTCAGGCAATATAAAAATGGGGAAGGGGGAACCACTGTACAGATCCAACATTTTTCTTGTAAAATCAAACCTGTGTGCTTCAGAAGAAGCCCTCTGCTAACAAAACAGACATGCAGTTGGGTCAAATACGTGCAAATAAAAATCAATAATTTCTAAAAACAGTGGCACCATTTATTTTCTTGCCACTGTTCCATTTAATTAAGCCTAGTTCAAAGGGCTGTCTTTGGCTGTGGATTGCATGTGTTGTCACAGAAAGTTATTTTCTTGCTCTGGCCAAAAGGATCATAATTGGTAGGAGAGCTTCCACATTTCTTGTACTGAGAGGGCTCTCCACTGGCTGCTTCAGCCTCAGTTCAGGCAGAACAAGCACTGTACTGATTGCAGAAGAACTCCAAGAGCAGGGAGAGTTCAGCAAGCTGACTCACTGGTGTTGCAGGTGGTGGGTCATCTGGGGATAGAAGGGAGCCATAAAGGTCATCCCTGCAGGACAAGAGACACTTGACACCATTCTCTTCTTTGGGATTTTAACATCTCCATCCAAGCTAGCAACCCATACCTTCCCCAAGCCTTCTTTCCCATCAACTGGCACTCTGCAATGCAAAAGCTAGACTTGGTGAAAAAAAGGACATTACTGTTATTGCATATAATTCAGAAATATGTTTAATGTGTAAAGCACTAAAGCACACCTTTTCTTAAAGATTTCCCTGTATTTTGGGCCAGATTCTGGGCTATGCTATGGTGGCACAAGGGGTCAGCTGAGGATTCATCTAGCTTGAGGGAATCTCCTACTGGCATGGAGACAGCATAGTCAGTTCAATGTATGCCATCACTTTCGAGTCGCACCAGCATAATGGGTGTGCCAAGGCATGTCAGTGACCAGAGGAATAACTGGATCATGCTGTACTCCAACAACCCTCACTTGTTTAAGAGACACTAGTGGGATTATTACCAACTGATATAAGTTAAGTAGACAAACTAGCCCCCAGTTATCCCAGGAACTGGGGGAGTGTGAGAGTAAACCACCTTTTTTCCTGTCCTCTCATTAGGAAATTAGAGTGGAGCTGCAGTGCACCTCAGCATCTGGGCCCATGTATTGCCCAGCCCCAGTACAGTCCCTCAGAAACCACCGAGCCAAAGAATGCAAAGGGGGTCCTACATTATTTGGAAACTAGAATAGTAAGAATAACTTAAGCAGTGAGTTAAACACAACATTAAATGATGAGAAAGCATGCTGGTACCTGGGAATAAGCTGTGGCTGGCCATACTGCACCAGTCCCTGCATGGGTGCCTAGGAGCCCCCTTCACACCAGTTCAGGGGCTAGTTACAGTCATGATGCAGGCACTATGGCCCTGTCTTGATAGGCATATTAGCGGACAGTGTCATAGCCAAGGCTGCACCCCAAGGCTATATAATGGCTAGTTAATACACCTTCAGATGTGCTGGCCTGCATCTTAACAAGTGTTAAGGGGGCATTTTAATCTTATTTGGTGGAGATAACATGATACCAAACCACACTTTTGACCATCAAGACAGTTCTTGAGATCCAGGATTATAACCCTGCCTTGCCAAATTCACCAGGAGGGTTATCTAGGTACAATGCACTGCCACCTACTCCATTTGAAAGTCTAGTGGAGCTCTGACTCCAGCATGCACTTCCCTACAAAGAGGAATCCTGACTGGTTCTACCAAAATAGCTTTGGAGCCTCGGGTGGTTTTGCAACTCTTCACAATGTGACCAGTGGCTTAAAGCTACAATCTGATCCTTTATTGCTTTGTGACAGTATTTCCTCACTACGCTACCAGTTAAGAATGGTTTAATTTTCAAGGCTTCTGGCATATTATATTTTTAAAGAATCTCTGCCAAGGCATATGGGAGATGTACATTTGAATTAACTTGTGTTTTCCTTCAGTAACTTAGACCCTTGGCATTTGTTACTTTTTGTAAAATAAACGAAGACTGAGGGCTCAGTTATGCTCTCCCTTCACAGATGCTCTCATCTCTGTCAAACAGAAGGGTGGATGAACTGGATGTGTGTGTGGGTATTGGGGGAGGGCATCAGTTGTCTCTGTACCAGGCATTCCCCTTTCCTCCAAACCTTGTGGAGAGCTCTTCAGGGTTCCCGGGAGCCACGAGCAAAGGGAGTTGTTTGAAAGGAAGCATATCATCCCTTTATAGTCCACACAAAGACTGAAAATGAAAATTAATATAGCCAGATGCTGTTTTATTTTTCTGGGCCACTGCCATCATATGTTGGGAATTCCCCATCAGGAAAAAATTCTGAGGGAAGTCCCTGGCTGGGGAACACTATCAGAGTGGGATGAGACCTAGATCCAGCATGGAAACTAAGGGCTTCCTCTCAGATGTTCCCGTTTCAAGTCTCCAAGATACATGAAAATATTTTTACCCCCATACTTCCTTTTGCACTGTGATGATAGTGTAGCCCTGATTCAGCCAAACCATCTAGGGCCAGATTCTGCTGCCCTTATCTTGAGTACACTGTTTTCAGTGAAGCTACAAAGAGAATGAAATATTATGAAATGTGAGTAAAGATGGCAGAAGAAGGACCCCAGTTTACCTGGGCCAAGTTGTGCTTTCAGTCACACTGGTACAAATTCAGAGTAACTCTATTGTTTACACCAGCATATCTGAGAGCAAAATTTGGTCCCATATATTATAAGAACTCTGCCTTGGATTACTAACAACCCCTTAAAACATTAGTACTGAAAGGATTTTAATACGCTAACATCCTTTTGCTGAATGTTACATTTTTGCTCCTCATAATGTTCCGTTAACTTTCTGCTTCTTATGTGAACAATGCAATGTATGGGCTACAATCACAGAAAGGAAATGTTTAAATCCAAACTCATTTTGCATTGACTTATATTTTAATTCCCTGAAAACATTTTTGTTAATATCTTTAGTCAGGCTACTTTTCAACACCGATATTTGCTTTTCAAAACCCAAATTACCTTCCCACTGTTCCTTTAATAAAGCTCCACGTTCCTTAACATATCTCTTATTTTCACTGCAAGTAAGCAGTTTTCTTTTTATTTACTGTGACTATATTTGACACATTTATTACGGTTGCATGAATTAGTATCTACAATTCACATTTCTTCTCTTTTTGGTTTTCAAATGATCCGTTAAACTTAAGGTCTGATTCTCCTCTCACTTACATGGGTGTAAATGAGGAGAAACCCCATCCAAGTGAATGGACCCACAGTGGTGTAAGGACAATGTGAGAGGAGAACCTGACCTTTTGTTTTATAGCTTTCCTGCTCTTCCCTTTCATGGTTACATTAGGGAGTCTTAGCTGTCTCCAGATTATCTCTCTTCCAAGGTTATTTAAAACTCCTTGCTTATTTGCTTACCTTACCTGTTTACTGTAGTAAATTTCCTTCTTTGTTTGGAAAAATATAGGCATTATGCACCCAAGACACTAATACATGATATTTGGCAGAGAGAAACCTGGACTGTATGAAAAGACATACTTTTTAAAAAGTGCAAAAGAGTTTTTACAAGAGTAGCTTTGGACTCAGGCCATTTTCACACTACAGAGCCTAGTCCTATATAACCCTTAATTCCCCGAGTAGATCTTATTCATTGATGGACAGGGGACTTCCATACACCCCATGTGGTAATGGAGACCATCAAGCTGCAGATGTGTCAAGAACAGATGAATAATCCTGTGCATCTCAGGATATTGAAGGAACCAAGGGCCTTTACTCAAACTCCAAGGAATCTGGGGAGCAGCAGCAGAATATATGGAGAAGCACTTTATGAAGCTACAGTACTCTTCACACCTGTGACAGGGTTCACTCACCACTGGTGTCTCCTCCTGGTCACTCTGGGGATTAGTTCTTCCAGGTGTTGCAGTTAACTGTGCCTTATTTATCTCTTAGGGCCAGTGTAGGGAGTACACATCATCACACCCCTATTTGTGCTCCCTGACTGTTTTTTCAGGATTTTGCTCTTTTCCCATCATGGAAAAAAAAAGGGGGGGGGGGAGGGAAGAATGTGGATCTAAATTAGAAAGACAACATAATCTAAATTTGCATTATAAATTGGATGAAGATTAAATCTCCAAGTTAGTGAAGTTCCCCCCTACTCACCCATTCCCCCTCCATCCCAAATAAATCTTCTATACAGGGTACTTCCTAAGACAAAAAGGCCTGAACCAAAAGCCCATTGAGGTCGCTGGGTCTCTTTCCATTGTCTTCAATAGGGATTGGATCAGGCCCTAAGAAAAGTAAGTACATAAGTGGACAGTTAATGAAGAGTGTAGCCTAGACTATGCAATTCTTACCCTCCATGAGCAGCACTTACTCAAATGAGTTCTCCTGTTAACATCAATGGAAATGCTGGCATGAGCAAGTGCTACTCATCATGAGTAAAAGTTGCAGAACACTTTAAGTCTGAGTCTGTGCTTCAGAATAAATTAAAATGTTAGAAATAGAAAATTATAAGTTAGCGCTATCACCTCTCTCCTACTTAAAAGCACTGTCATCCAAATGATATAAAAGAACATATATTTCTCCTTACCATGCCAGCAAAAACAGATTGAAGATAATAACAGGTCTATACCAATATCTCTTGGAGGAACATCCTGATCCTATACTGTTTAAGTCAAATGGGAGTTTTGCCATTGAATTCAGTGAGAGGACGAGCAGGATGAACATATGCATCTAGAGTCAAACCTGAATAAAAAGATACCAATTTTTACATGCATAACACAACAGAACTTTTTACTGTTTTTTGTTTAACCATGCTTTTGTTTTGTATTGCACATATGTAGGTGGCTGTTGGTTGCTCTTGTTTTGCCTGGTGCTCGCTTCCTCAATATAAATGTGTAGATAGTTTTTTGGGAGGAGGTGGGAGTTTTTTTGTTTTTTTATATTGTTTTTTGGAAGGGAGGCAGGAAGGGATCCTGGATAAAGGGAAAGGATGGTAGGAGGAATTGAGGATTAACAGCCTAGAATCTAGTGAATCCATGAAGCAAAAGAAGTGTACATGTACACAGGGATTTAAGATACCTCTTCAGGACTTGAAATATAAATACATTTTGGAGATGTTCTTTTGTAGAAAGGAATCACTGAACTATAACTAGAACTAAAAGAGTTATTTTCATATTATACCACTGTACACCTAAAATAACCAGGACTGGGGGTAAGAGGGACGCTCTATGACATTTTAAAGCATGGATATATCAAAGTTATTCTGAACTAAAATTTACAGTGGAAATTCTGTACACAGAGAGAGAGAGAGAGCAAAATATACATAATAGCATGGTGTGTTTCAAAAGTTGTATCACCATGTGTTTGAGATGGTCAACTAACAAGACCCAATCATCCCCAAATGAGTGCCAGCCATGCCCTTTATGTAGCACCCGCCTTCATTTTATATGTTTTACATGATTTATTGAAAAAAATAAACAGTTTAAAAGTTTTAATTATTTTTAGTGGCACTATGGCTTGTAACCTGTCATCTATAAAACAAGGTTGGTTCTTATATTGCCATGCATCTTATTGCTCAGAGTGAGAAGAAAGTTATAACTATTACATGAAAACACTTCTAAAATGACCTAAAATAGATTATTTATAATTTAAAATGTCATAATTATAAAGTTTTCTATCTTGGGATCCTCGAGAGCTAGAAGAAAGTGCCCTGAGTCTCACAAGAAAGATGGAAATGTTTCCTTCCAATTATAAGAAGTTCCCATTCTTAGCTCCGCAGGAATCCTAGACTTTCATTAGAGCATAACTGAATATTGGAGTCTCTTGAATTTTAGACCAGTGAAATTTTGAAAGGAATTAGTAGGATCGAGGTAAGTGATTATTCCCCTCTATTTGACACTGGTGAGGCCACATCTGGAGAATTGCGTCCAGTTTTGGGCCCCCCACTACAGAAAGGATGTGGAGAAATTGGAGAGAGTCCAACGGAGGGCAACAAAAATTATTAGGGGGCTGGGGTACATGATTTATGAGGACATACTCAGGGAACTGGGCTTATGTTGTCTGCAGAAGAGAAGAATGAAGGGGGATTTGATAGCAGCCTTCAACTACCTGAAGGAGGGTTCCAAAGAGGATGGAGGTAGGCTGTTCTCAGTGGTGGTAGATGACAGAGCAAGGAGCAATAGTCTCAAGTTGCAATGGGGGAGGACTAAGTTGGATATTAGGAAAAGCTATTTCACTAGGAGGTTGGTGAAGCACTGCAATGGGTTACCTAGGGAGGTGGTGGAATCTCCATCCTTTGAGGTTTTTAAAGCCCAGCTTGACAAAGCCCTGGCTGGGATGATTTACAGAATATGGAGAGGAGACCAAAACTGATATCTCTAGTCCGATGGGACAGTCAATAGTTATTTCTTTTTTCTTTTCTTTTTGTGTGTGTGTGTGTGCAATTTTAGGTCTTATCTGAAAGATGACCTCCTGGACGGTTTTTAAGACAATGTCAGGGCATTGCTTCAGCACTATCTGATAGAGAAGAGTGTCACCTCTTCCACCTCCAGCACTACTTTCTGCGGCACTTAGATATTCCATCAATATCTTCACACCCAGCCAAAATGCTGCTTAAAATTAAAAAGGTCGTAGAACAGTTTTTAAACTGAGGGCGGGGGGAAAGCCAACAGGTGTGGAGAAGCACGTGGTTTGGACAGAGACATCCCTTAGGGGAGAATCTATTAATGGAGATTTGTTATGTCCTAGTAAGGAGGAGAGAATGGAAGATGATAAAATACAGGTAGGATCTGATCATAAACAGTTAAATGAAAAAGAGTCCCATTCAATTACATCATGTAATGGCAGACAGCTAAAAAGTGACAAGTTTTTAAAGTACTTGTATACAAAAGCTAGAAGTCTAAATAATAAGATGGGTGAACTGGAGTGTCTCGTATTAAATGAGGATATTGATATAACAGGCATCACAGAAACTTGATGGAATGAGAATAATCAACAGGACACAATAATAGCATGCTAAAAATATATCAGAAGGAAAGAACAGGTCGTGCTGATGGGGGAGTAGCACTATATGTGAAAGAAAGCGCAGAATGAAATGAAGTAAAAATCTTAAATGAACCAAACTGTACCATAGAATCTTTATGTATAGTAATTTCATGCGCTAATAATAAGAATATAGCAGTAGGGATATATTACCAACCACCTGAGCAGAATGGTTATAATGACTGAAACACTCAGGGAGATTAGAGAGGCTATAAAAATAAAAAAAACCCTCAATAATAATGGGGGATTTCAACTATACCTATATTGACTCGGTACATGTCAACTTAGGATGGGATGCAGAGATAAAGTTTCTTGACACCTTGAATGACTGCTTCTTGGAGCAGCTAGTCCTGGAACCCACAAGAGGAGAGGCAGTTCTTGATTTAGACCTAAGTGCAGCACAGGATTTAGTCTAAGACGTGAATATAGCTGGACCACTTGGTAATAATGACCATAATATAATGAAATTTAACATCCCTGTGGTGGAGAAAACACCACAGCAGCCCAACGCTGGTTAATTTCAGAAACGGGGACTACACAAAAATGAGGAAGTAAACTAAACAGAAATTAAAAGGTACAATGCAAAAAGTGAAATCCCTGAAAGCTGCATGGAAACTTTTTAAAGGCACCATAATAGAGGCTCAATTTAAATGTATAACCAAAATTAAAAAAAAAAAAGCATAGTAAGAGAACCAAAAAAGTGGCACTGTGGCTAAACAACAAAGTAAAAGAAGCAGTGAGAGTCAAAAAGGCATCGTTTAAAAAGTGGAAATTAAAACCTAGTGAGGAAAATAGAAAGGAACATAAATTCTGGCAAATGAAATGTAAAAATATAATTAGGAAGGCCAAAAAAGAATTTGAAGAACAGCTAGACAAAGACTCAAAACTTAATAGCAAAAAAAAATTTTAAGTAAACGATAAGCAGGAAGCCTGCTAAACAACCAGTGGGGCCACTGGATGATCAAGATGCTAAAGGAGCACTCAAGGACGATAAGGCCATTGCAGAGAAATTAAATTAATTCTTTGCATCGGTCTTCACAGCTAAGGATGTGAGAGAGATTCCCAAACCTGAGCCATTCTTTTTAGGTGACAAATCTGAGGAACTGTCCCAGATTGAGGTGTCATTAGAGAAGGTTTTGGGGAAAAAAATGATAAACTAAACAGTAATAAGTCACCAGAACAAGATGTTATTCACCCAAGAATTCTGAAGGAACTCAAATGTAAAATTGCAGAACTACTAACTGTAGTTTGTAACCTATCATTTAAATCAGCTTCTTTACCAAATGACTGGAGTATAGCTAACGTTATGCTGATTTTTAAAAAGTTCTCCAGAAGTGATACTGGCAATTACAGGCCAGTAAGCCTCACTTCAGTACCGGGCAAACTGGTTGAAACTATAGTAAGGAAACTATAGTAAGGAAAAAAATTGTCAGACATATAGATTAACATAATTTGTTGGGGAAGAGTCAAAATGGTTTTTGTAAAGGGAAATCATGACTCATCAATCTACTAGAATTCTTTGAGGGGGTCAACAAGCATGTGGACCAGGGGGATCCAGTGGATATAGTGTACTTAGATTTTCAGAAAGCCTTTGACAAGGTCCCTCCCCATAGGCTCTTAAGTAAAGTAAGCTGTCATGGGATAAGAGGGATGGTCCTCTCATAGATCGGTAACTGGTTAAAAGATAGGAAACAAAGGATAGGAATAAATGGTCAGTTTTCAGAATGGAGAGAAGTAAATAGTGATGTCCCCCATGGGTCTGTACTGGGACCAGTCCTTTTCAACATATTCATAAATGATCTGGAAAAAGGGGTAAACAGTGAGGTGGCAAAATTTGCAGTTGATACAAAACTACTCAAGATAGTTAAGTCCCAAGCAGACTGCGAAGAGCTACAAAAGAATCTAACAAAATTGGGTGACTGGGCAACAAAATGGCAGATGAAATTCAATGTTGATAAATGGAAAGTAATGCACATTGGAAAACATCTTCCCAACTATACATATATATGAAAAATGATGGGGTCTAAATTAACTGTAACTACTCAAGAAAGAGATCTTGGAGTCATTGTGGATAGTTCTCTGAAAACATCCACTCAATGTGCAGCGTCAGTCAAAAAAGCTAATAGAATGTTGGGAATCATTAAGAAAGGGATGATAATAAGACAGAAAATATCATATTGCCTCTATATAAATCCATGATATGCCCACATCTTGAATATAGCATACAGATATGGTCGCCCCATCTCAAAAAAGATATATTGGAATTGGAAAAGGTTCAGAAAAGTGCAACAAAAATGGTTAGGGGTTTGGAATGGCTTCCATATGAGGAGAAGTTAATAAGACTGGGACTTTTCAGCTTGGAAAAGAGACGACTAAGGTGGGATATAATAGAGGTTTATAAAATAATGAGTGGTGTGGAGAAAGTAAATATGGAAGTGTTATTTACTCCTTCTCATGACACAAGAACTAGGGGTTACCAAATGAAATTAATAGGCAGCAGGTTTAAAACAAACAAAAGGAAGTATTTTTTCACACAATGCACAGTCAACCTGTGGAACTCTTTGTCAAGACTATAACAGGGTTCAAAAAATAACTAGATAAGTTCATGGAGGATAGGTCCATCAATGGCTATTAGCCCAGATGGGCAGGGATGGTGACCCTAACCCCTGTTTGCCAGAAGCTAGGAATATTCGACAGGGGATGGATCCCTTGACATTTACCTGTTCTGTTCATTCCCTCTGGGGCATCTGGCATTGGCCACTGTTGGAAGACAGGGTACTGAATTAGATGGACCCAGTATGGCCATTCCTATGTTCTTATGTTCTTATGCTTGCTATATTTGACAGAATCCCAGTATGCTGACATAGCTTCAGGGCAGATAAATTTCCTCAACCATGCAATAATCCACTTCATGAAACATTGCTCCAGGAATTCTTAGTTCTTGCATTTCTCTAGTCCTTGGTCTGTGTATCAGATCACTAATGTAGTTTCTGAGTTTATTAAAATCCTTAATTAAAATCCGTCATTCTTCTCATTTAATGGTTTTGTTAATATTTTGGATATGTATTGCCATCCCCCCATCTCTTTTGTCCTTTCCATCTCTCCTATGTAGATTGTACCCATTCCACAAACAGGAGAAAATGACATGCCAAATGGTAACCCTAGTGAGCACTGTGACAGAGTGCTAGGTATAAAGAACGAGGAATACATTTCAAATAAATTTGTTAGTCTTTAAGGTGCCACAAGGACCCTTTGTTCTTTTTGCTGAAAGAGACTAACATGGCTACCACTCTGAAACCTGAGTGCTAGGTATGCAACCCTGAGTCAGCACTCTATTCAAAGCACCTCTAATCAGGCAAAGCAGATTGGAGCTGACTAAGCAGAGCTGTGCCTAATGTGTGGGTGGGGCAGAGCAGGAAGGCTAATTAAGCCATTAGCCAGATCCCACAAATAGGCACAGGGAGGAAGTGAAAAGGGGGGATGCAGCCAGTAAGAGGAGAGGGAGATTGCTCTCCCCTGATTGTAAAAGGAGCTATGTATGTTAGGAAGGTGGTGGGACTCCTTTATAAAGAAACTGTCCAAGGTGTTGGACCAGCACAGGGGTCTCTTCATAGTTTGTTGACCAAGCCAGAAGCAGGACCAAGGAGGCCTGTTACACATGGCGGCTTGCCTGGGAACTTTTGAGACGGTAGCCATGGGTGCTGGATGGGATAGAGAAACCTGGGCCCTGTGGTTGGCTCCCTATCTGTCGGGGAAAGCCCAAGCAGCCTATATGGCCCTGAGTGAGCAGCAGGCCAGAAATTATGAGACACTGAGGGCAGCTATCCTGGATCGAGTAGGGCTGTCTAGTGAGAAGTACTGCCAAAAGTTCAGATCAGCAAGGTGGACAGGAGGTTTACGGCCTTGAGCATTTGCCCAAAGGTTGATGGACTGGGCCACCCACTGGTTCAGACCAGATACCCAAATGGTGATGGAAATAATGGATGCTCTGGTATTAGAACAATTCTTTCAGGGCCTCCCTGAGAACATACGAGTGTGGGTCAGGTGACATCACCTGCTGTGAAACTGACAGAGGAGTATGCAGAGGCAGACTTTCCCAGGAAAGAGGGACGACCATATAAGGGTCCAGAACTTGGGAGGAAGACTGGAGAACCCACATCAGGAAAGGGCATGGACAGGAAGAAGGAAGAACCCTGACGAGTTCCAGCTGGGGCTCGACCCATTATTTGCAACCAGCGTGGATGACCCAGACACAAGAAAGGGGACTGCCTGTACATGGATTGTGGCTTTGCCATTTTTTGTGGCTGGGCCAGGGCTGGAGGGAAGAAAAAAGGACAAAAAACTGTCCACCATTTCTGTGATGATAGGGAGGAAACTCCAGAGAGGCCTTGTGGATATAGGCCTCAGCTTGCTCTCTTGTCTGGAGGAACCTGGTGAAGCCTCACTGGAAGATTCCAGGAGCAACTATGGGCATAGAATGTGTCCATGGGGATAAGAGGCATTGCCCTATAGCCCAGGTGCCCCTGGAGGTCCAGAGGAGATTTCAGTGGATACAGGTTGGGATAATGGAGGGTGCCTTAGAATCATATAATATTGGGTTGGAAGAGACCTCAGGAGGTCATCTGGTGCAATCCTCTGCTCAAAGCAGGACCAACACCAACTAAATCATCCCCGCCAGGGCTTTGTCAAGCCTGACCTTAAAAACTTCTAAGGATGGAGATTCCACCACCTGCTTAGGTAACCCATTCCAGTGCTTCACCACCCTCCTAGTGATCAGGGATCGGTTTTGGGACCAATCTTATTTAATCTTTTTATTACTGACCTTGGCACAAAAAGTGGGAATGTGCTAATAAAGTTTGCGGATGACATGAAGCTGCGAGGTATTGCCAATACTGAGAAGGACCGGGATATCATACAGGAAGATCTGGATGACTTTGTAAACTGGAGTAATAGTAATAGGATGAAATTTAATAGTGAAAAGTGCAAAGTCATGCATTTAGGGATTAATAACAAGAATTATTGTTATAATCTGGGGACACATCAGTTGGAAGTAACAGAGGAGGAGAAGGACCTCGGAGTATTGGTTGATCACAGGATGACTATGAGCCGCCAATGTGATATGGCCGTGAAAAAAGCGGTCTTGGGATGCATCAGGTGAGGTATTTCCAGTAGAGATAAGGAGGTGTTAGTACCATTATACAAGGCACCGGTGAGACCTCATCTGGAATACTGTGTGCAGTTCTGGTCTCCCATGTTTAAGAAGGATGAATTCAAACTGGAACAGGTACAGAGAAGGGCTAGTAAGATGATCCAAGGAATAGAAAACCTGTCTTATGAAAGGAGACTCAAAGAGCTTGGTTTGTTTACCCTAACCAAAAGAAGGCTGAGGGGAGATATGATTGCCCTCTATAAATATATCAGAGGGATAAATACCAGGGAAGGAGAGGAATTATTTAAGCTCAGTACCAATGTGGACACAAGAACAAATGGATATAAACTGACCATCAGGAAGTTTAGACTTGAAATTAGAAGAAGGTTTCTAACCATCAGAGGAGTGAAGTTCTGGAACAGCCTTCCAAGAGGAGTAGTGGGGGCAAAAGACATATCTGGCTTCAAGACTAAGCTTGATAAGTTTATGGAGGAGATGGTATAATGGGATACCTAATTTTGGCAATTAATTGGTCTTTGACTATTAGCGGTAAATATGCCTAATGGCTTGTGATGGGATGTTAGATGGGGTGGGATCTGAGTTACTACAGAGAATTCTTTCCTAGGTGTCTGGCTGATGAGTCTTGCCCACATGCTCAGGGTTTAGCTGATCGCCATATTTGGGGTCGGGAAGGAATTTTCCTCCAGGGCAGATTGGCAGAGGCCCTGGGGGTTTTTCACCTTCCTCTGCAGCGTGGGGCATGGGTCACTTGCTGGAAGATTCTCTGCATCTTGAAGTCATTAAACCATGATTTGAGGACTTCAATGGCTCAGACACAGGTTTGATACAGGAGTGGGTGGGTCAGATTCTGTGGCCTGCATTGTGCAGGAGGTCAGACTAGATGATCATAATGGTCCCTTCTGACCTTACAGTCTATGATTCTATACTCCAGGTATGGCCTCACCAGTGCTAAATAGAGGGGGGAAATGACTTCCCTCGATCTGCTGGCAATGCTCCTACTAATACAGCCCAAAATGCCGTTGGCCTTCTTGGCAACAAAGGCACACTGTTGACTCATATCCAGCTTTTCATCCACTGTAACCCCTAGGTCCTTTTCTGCAGAACTGCTGCCTAGCCATTCGGTCCCTAGTCTGTAGCGGTGCATGGGATTCTTCCGTCCAAGTGCAGGACTCTGCACTTGTCCTTGTTGAACCTCATCAAATTTCTTTTGGCCCAATCTTCCAATTGTCTAGGTCACTCTGGACCCTATCCCTACCCTCCAGTGTATCTACCTCTCCCCCTAGCTTAGTGTCATCTGCGAAATTGCTGAGTGTGCAATTCATCCCATCATCCAGATCATTAATAAAGATGCTGAACAAAATAGGCCCCAGGACTCACCCCTGGGGCACTCCGCTTGATACTGGCTGCCAACTAAACATCGAGCCATTGATCACTACCTGTTGAGCCTGACAATCTAGCCAGCTTTCAATCCACCTTATAGTCCATTCATCCAATCCATACTTCTTTAACTTAGTGGCAAGAATACTGTGGGAGACCGTATCAAAAACTTTGCTAAAGTCAAGATATATCACATCCACCACTTTCCCCATATCCACAGAGCCAGTTATCTCATCATAGAAGGCAATCAGGTTGGTCAGGCATGATTTGCCCTTGGTGAATCCATGTTGACTGTTCCTGATCACCTTCCTCTCTTGCAAGTGCTTCAAAATGCACTCCTTGAGGACCTGCTCCATAATTTTGCTGGGGACTGAAGAGAGGCTGACCGGTCTGTAGTTCCCTGGGTTCTCTTTCTTCCCTTTTTTAAATATGGGCACTGTATTTGCCTTTTTCCAATTGTCTGGGCCCTCCCCTCTCCCCCCTTATCCAGTTGTCTTGGGCATGGACTGGAGTCCCTTCCCCATCGGGAATTGATTTGGTGGGAGGAATCCCATGTTAGGAAAAGGAAATCCAGGGAGGAGAGAGAGGAGGAACCCCAAAAAAGAAACAGGAGAGATACCTAGACAACGAAGTCAATGCCAGGAGGACAAGAGATGTCCCCAGGGAAGTAAGGAAGGAGGTACAGGGGAGACAGACAGCCCAAACTCCTTAGCAGAGATCAGGGGGCCATTGGAGTTCCCAGCGACACAACCCCCAGGAGAAGAAATCCAGGCACAGTTTGGAAACTTGAGGGAACCTGGGGCCCTGGTGATCTGGGGATGAGGGGAGTAACCTCGATCCCCTGCCAGATGCAAAGAGAACGAATGAGAGGAGTAACCCCCAGGGATGCTCATGGTGTGAAGACCAATCGGCTGCTACAGAGCTATGGGGTGTCCACCCGCAGGCAGTGTGAATTCTGTGGGTGGATAATGAGCAAACCCCACAAGGGAAATCCAGATGATTGCCCTGGAGATAGAGAGAGGTTCCCACAGGGTGGCTGCTCCAGTAAGGGAGGGAGAGCATGAGGAAAGAAGAACCTTGCGTTTAGATAAGGGGGGAAAGTGTGTGACAGAGTGCTAGGTATGAAAGCCCGAGTCAGCACTCTGTTCACAGCAGCTCCAATCAGGCAAAACAGATTGGAGCTGACTAAGCAGAGCTGTGCCTAATTTGTGGGTGGGGCAGGACAGAAAGACTAATTAAGCCATTAGCCAGAGACCACAGATAGACACAGGGAGGAAGCAGGCAGTGAGAGGAGAGAGAGAGATTGCTTTCCCCTGCTTGTAAGGGCTTGTCTACACTGGCACTTTACAGCTGCCAGTGTAGACTACCCCTGAAAGGAGCTATGAATGTTAGGAAGGTGGTAGGGTTCCTTTATAAATAAACTGCACAAAGTGTTGGACCAGCACAAGGGACTCTGCATAGTTTGTTGATGGAGACAGAAGCCAGACTGAGAAGGCCCTGTTACTAGCACAATGGTGTAGTTAGGACATGTCCTCTTGCTGTGTATCACAAAGTAATCAGAAGTGAAATCATGTCACTGTATGATGATGCATGCCAATTCTACTTGTAAGCAACAGAGCACAGGTTGTAAACTTTTTGGGACAGGGACTGTCAGTTATATGTTTGTCCAGCACTTAGCACAAAGGGACCTGACCTGGTTGACCTCTAGGTGCTACCACTTTACATGTTAACTAATAATAATCTGGATGTTCTTTTGGTTAATGCTGTACAGCAGCTCTAATCTATATGTTGACAGGAAATACACATCTTACATGACTGCCAAAAAGCTCTGTAGTGTAGAGATTCTGAAAGTCCCAAATTCCAAGGGATATAATCTTCCCAGGCCATGTTCCTTTGGTTTTATACTCTGGTTTAGCATTCTATACTGACAAAACCTACTATGTGAAGCTTTGGTCTGCAAATTAGATATGATTATTATTAATAATCTGCACATTTTAAAGAGCATTTTAAGAACTTTGAACTGCAGGTATTTAAATAAGCTCAGATACACTTTGTAAAGCTCCATAAAATTTACAGCATTATGAGACTAGCTTTGAAGGTTGAATAGCACTGACAGCTCTTCAGATCTTGACAGTCTAGAAATGTGCAAAGAGGAAAAAACTTTTTTTTTTCCTTTCTCTTCCCTCTTACTCACTTTCTTATTAAAAAAGATATTTGAAAAGGTAAAACTCCTTGCACTTAGTTTTATTGCAGTTGGTATTAAAGTGGATTAAAGAAAAAAATAAGATCAGCTGTTTGAAAGCAAATCATGGAGATAAGGAGAGAGAATGGGTGGGTGGATGTATGTGAGAGACAGGAGAAACTGAAATAGAGTTAGAGCAGTGGCTCCCAACCTATAACTGGATACAGCTGTTTCTCCCACAGGTTAGGAGAGACCTTGTCAATATTGGCAATCGCAAACATTTAAATATCTTGAGTCAGGTGATTTTTTTTTCCAATACATTTTCAGAGCTTTTTATTCACACTCTGGTTTTTGGGTCTTCAGAGTGCACTCAGAGTGCACATTTGCAAGCTTTTCAACTGTGATAGCTAGAAACTTACTTACTTTATTTTTTTTTTTAATGCAAGCTGAGATTCTCATGGAATCCCATGTGTGCAGGAGCTTGGCTTTTATTCAAAACACAAAGACTCATGATAAAATTGCAAGTTATCAAAGCTGCACTGTTATTATTTCTATATTAATACCCGGGAGGCTCTGCTACTATGGAGATGGGAGCAGAGAGGGGTTAAAATAAAAAACAGTTTGCCTACCTATCCCTATGTGGCTAAGCAGTGCTTCCCCACAGCTCCTATTCTCTCATTGGCTGAGGGACTGGAAGGCTCCCACTCCTGTTTCACTCTGCTTTACGTAGGCAGATGAATGGATACAATGCAGAAGGGGGGAAAAAACAAAACACAAAAACAAAAGAAACCCTCTGACGCTGCATCCACGAACAGCACAAAGCCTTCTGGCAGGATGATGCCATCACAGTAAAATAAGCAAAAACAAACACCTCTGCCATCAGGGCCACAGAATCTTGTCCAAGTAGAACTCTTCAGAATCATGAACTGGTTAATCAACCCAGAGGATGAATTGATCCGGTATTGCCAGCTCCCAGGATTTTATCATGTCTCATGACACAGCTCCTGGAGTCAGATCATTACAACTCAACTTCTCCTGAATAAAAAGCAAAAACAAGGAGGAGTCCTTGTGGCACCTTACAGACTAACAAATTTATGTGGGCATAAGCTTTCGTGGTTCCTTGCCCTCATGCTTGCAGAGAAAAGCTTGAAAATGTGACCCCTAAATGGTCAAACATCAATCTGCTTTGTTATCATACTACAGTACCCATGGTTACGAGGCTACAAGTCCCAGAACCTTTTTGCTTTTGGCAGAGACTATGTCACAGGTAGGAGTTGAACCCTGAACCTTCTTAATGGGCCAGGTCTCCTGCCAGCAAGTTAAAGAAGTATGGGCTGGATGAATGGACTATAAGGTGGATAGAAAGTTGGCTAAATCGTCGGGCTCAACGGGTAGTGATCAATGGCTCCATGTCTAGTTGGCAGCTGGTATCAAGCGGAGTGCCCCAAGGGTCGGTCCTGGGGCCGATTTTGTTCAATATCTTCATTAATGATCTGGAGGATGGCATGGACTGCACCCTCAGCAAGTTTGCAGATGACACTAAATTGGGAGAAGTGGTAGATACACTGGAGGGTAAAGATAGGATACAGAGGGACCTAGACAAATTAGAGGATTGGGCCAAAAGAAATCTGATGAGGTTCAACAAGGACAAGTGCAGAGTCCTGCACTTGGACGGAAGAATCCCATGCACTGCTACAGACTAGGGACCGAATGGCTAGGCAGCAGTTCTGCAGAAAAGGACCTAGTGGTTACAGTGGATGAAAAGCTGGATATGAGTCGACAGTGTGCCCTTGTTGCCAAGAAGGCTAACGGCATTTTGGGCTGTATAAGTAGGGGCATTGCCAGCAGATTGAGGGACGTGATCGTTCCCCTCTATCTGATACTGGTGAGGCCTCATCTGGAGTACTGTGTCCAGTTTTGGGCCCCACTCTACAAGAAGGATGTGGAAAAATTGGAAAGAGTCCAGCGGAGGGCAACAAAAATTATTAGGGGGCTGGAGCACATAACTTATGAGGAGAGGCTAAGGGAACTGGGATTGTTTAGTCTGCAGAAGAGAAGAATGAGGGGGGATTTGATAGCTGCTTTCAACTACCTGAAAGGGGGTTCCAAAGAAGATGGATCTAGACTGTTCTCAGTGGTACCAGATGACAGAACAAGGAGTAATGGTCTCAAGTTGAAGTGGGGGAGGTTTAGGTTGGATATTAGGAAAAACTTTTTCACTAGGAGGGTGGTGAAGCACTGGAATGGGTTACCTAGGGAGGTGGTGGAATCTCCTTCCTGAGAGGTTTTTAAGGTCAGGCTTGACAAAGCCCTGGCTGGGATGATTTAGTTGGGGATTGGTCCTGCTTTGAGCAGGGGATTGGACTAGATGACCTCCTGAGGTCCCTTCCAACCCTGATATTCTATGATTTTATGACAACGTGGCAGTTTATTGTAAAAGAACATGTGTGTGTGCGCGCGCATGTATGTTAATCAGCAATAATGGAAACAGAAATGCACAAAAATTGTTTGGCACATTAACGTGATTTTCATAAAAATCATTATTAATGTGGTGTGTGAAGATGACTGTTGTAACATATGATGATGTCGGTAGCGGTGGAGAGACAGTAATTTTTTGGTATCATAAATCAAAGAATCAGTATAATCTGATGTCAGTATGAAAAAAACAAAGCTACTCTTCATGCTAGCTGATGATATAGAAGGTTGCACAAAATGAATTCCTAAATGGTTCCTTCATATGACCCCTACAGAGATATAGTTGGTTAATTAGATACTTTCAATGTTTTTTTTCCCTCTTCAAAAAATAATGTGTGAATTGGGTGACAGCTCAGAAGCAAGTGCTCTTGAACATTTCTGTATGACTGTATTAACAGATTGAAGCACAAGCGGAGGTACCATGGACCACCAAATCACAATAGAGAATAGGTGCTTAAGGATTCAGTCATCCTACCTAGTTTGTGTAGGGAAAAAAGCTACTTTATCAGAGGGACTTCAAACTGAGTGATATAAGCTGGAGGTCTCATTCTGCCAATTCTAAAATGTCCTCAATGTTTCTAAAAATTACAGATGACAGTTTCCTATCTCCAAGTGTTGCATCCAACACAGGGGAATTCTATATTAGACTTCATCTTGACTGGTAAAGAGGAATTGATCACAGGACTAAAAATTAGTGGTTGTTTAGGTGCAAGAGTGCATGACTTAATTAGATTTGTTATGTTCAAATAAAGTCCAAACCAATAATGTATACACTTGTGCTTTAAAAGGGCTAAATCCACAAAGCCATATTAGCTGGGAGAAAGAATTTAAATAGAAAAATGTGAGTGATAATTGGGAATTGTTTAAGAATATTTTACTAGCTGCCCCAAAAGACACAATACCACAAACTGGGGGGGGGGGGGGGAAATCAACATTGGTTAGAGGGGAATTAAAAGCAGCATTAACATGTTATATAATATCCCCTCCTGACCACCACCACCCCTCCCCCAGAAATGAGAAACATGGAAGTTGATATTGATGAATATAAATTAGAAGCTAGGAATTATAAAAAATCGATAAGGGAAGCAAAAGACACAAGTAGAACTCAATGGCCAGCAGTGTTAAGGACAAGGACAAGTAGGTTTTAAAGTATATTAAGAACAAAAAGTAATCCTAAGAGTGGTATTGGTCCATTACTGAAGGGAAATGATACAATTGTAAATAATAATTCAGAAAAGATATAAATGTTCAATAAATATTTCTGTTCTATATGTGAGAAGAGGCCAAATGATGTATAAATATCGCAATGATGATGATGAAATACTTTCTACTCCAACAGTAACTAAGGAGAATGTTAAACAGCAGCTACTAAAACAAGACATTTTTAAATCAGTAGTTCTGGATAACTTGCATTTGAAAGTTTTTAAAAAGCTGGTCGAGGAGCTCTCTGGACCACTGATGATTTTCAATAAGTCTTGGAACACTGGGGAAGTTCCAGAGGACTTGAAAAAAACCTAATGTGCAATATCTAGAAAGGTAAGTAGGATGATGCTGGTAATTATAGGCCTGTCAGGCTGATATTGATCGCAAACAAAATAATGGTATAGCCGCTAAGAGACTCGATTAATAAAGAATTAAAGGAGGGCAATATAATTAATGCCAATGTAAATGGGTTTATGGAAAATATATCCTGTCAAACTAACTTGATATCTTTTTTTAATGAGATTACATGTTTGGCTGATAAAGGTAATAGTATTGATGCAATATACTTAGACTTCTGTAAGTCATTTGACTTGGTACGACATGACATTTTGATTAAGATACGAGAACAGTAAAAATCAACCTGGCATACATTAAATTGATTAAAAACTAGCTAACTGATGGGTCTCAAAACGTATTATAAACAGGGAAACATCACTGAGTTGGGTGTGTTTCTAGTGGGGTCCCACAAGTTTGCGTTTTTAGCCCTATGCTATATAACATTTTCTATCTATGACCTGGAAGAAAACATAAAATCATCACTGATAAAGTTTGCAGTTGACTCAAAAATTGGGGAAGTAGTAAATAACGAATAGGACAAGTCTAGCAGATAAAGCTATAACAAGATCCAGCGGCTGGAAGTTGAAGCTGAACAAATTCACACTGAAAATAAGGTGCAAATGTTTAACAGTGAAACAATTTATAGATTCATAAATTCCAAGGTCAGAAGGGACCATTGTGACCATCTAGTCTGACATCCTGTATAACACAGGCCCTAGAACTTCCTCAAAATAATTCCTAGAGCATATATTTTAAAAAACTATCCAATCTTGATTAAAAAATCATCAGTGATGGAGAAACAACCACGACCCTTGGTAAATTGTTCCAATGATTACTCACTCTCACTGTTAAAAAAAATACTGCTTATTTCCAGTCTGAATTTGTCTAGTTTCAACTTTAAACCCTTTACAAGGGAAGGGGTGGGTTCTCCATCACTGACAACATTTAAATCAATATTGGTTGGTTTTCTAAAATATATGCTCTAGTTCAAACAGGAATTAATTCAGGGAAGTTATATGGCCTTTGTTATACAGGAGGTCAGACTGGATGATCACAGTGTACCCTCTTATTTTACAACCAATGAAAGTAGAAGGTTAATACAAATACTAGTCTGAGCCTGACATAAGGTTAAACTGTAACATCAGATCGCATGGGAAAGAACTCTGAAAACGAGATCAAATTCTGGGATATCTTAGCTACGCTGAAGAACTTTTCTTCCTCTTGATTTCAACTGAATTAGCCCTAGGGCATTTGGTTTACAGATCTGGATCTGGGCTGATATTCATGGGTTTGCCAAGGAATGGATTCTAATGAAACATTTCACAGAACCATGCCCCAGAGGCTTTCACACTGTAAGAAAAGATTTACACCACATGTGCACTTCATTCAAGCAATCACTGGTGAGTACAATTTGGCCCAAAAGAGCAATTTATTTATCCCAACTCAGCACTAATTTATATTCTAACCAGGGCCGGCTCCAGGCACCAGCCGACCAAGCACGTGATTGGGGCAGCTCCTTGTAAGGGGCAGCCAACCTTGGGGTTGGGGGGGGGGCGCTTGGGGTTTTTTTGTTGTTGTTTTGGTTTCGGCCAGGCGGCGCTCGGGGGGCTGGGTTGTTTGTGTTTCGGCGGCATGGCGTGGCACTCGGGGGGGGGGGGTGTTTCAGCGGCATGGCACTGGGGAGTGTGTGTTTTGGCGGCGTGGTGCTCAGGGGGGGTGTTTCGGCGGCGCGGCGCTCGGGGAGGTGTTTCGGTGGGGCGGCGCTCTTTTTTTTTGCTTGGGGTGGCAAAAAAGTTAGAGCAGGCCCTGATTCTACCCTTCAAAGCCAGCTAGTTTTAAAACAGTCATGCTTGCCTGTGGAAAAACTGAAGCCTTCTCAGGTCTGAACGTATCTGCTATAGAAGACAGTTGAATGATTGCTAACAAATATGTGCTATAGGGATTGATCCCACAAGCCCTTGCATGGAGCACAGCAGGGAGTATAAAGTTGTAGCCTGAACAGAAGCTATATAGAGATGTGAGGATGAGCACGAGGTATTGCCCTCCTCATTGAGCTGAAGTCTCCAAACTGAAGCGCTCACCTGTGCTCTTTCTGTCAAGATATAATGGTAAAATAAGCCTGTTATTGTCATGGTGGCTGCAGTAGGGGGAACTCCCCTCCCGTGTTTCTCACCAGCACCACTAGGAACATCTTATAGTACATGCATCTCTGTTGGCCAACCTCTCCAATTGCGCATGGGGAGGAGAAAAAGAAGTGAGGTCTAACTACTACTGCACTGAGTGCAATTCCTGCATCCACATCAGCCTGACTTGCTCTAGTGATGATTGCCTTCCCAGCCCGAGCTACAGCCAGTGAAATTAGTACTGAGGAGTCTGGAGACCCACCCTTTCCTTACCAAGTCCCCAGCCCCACCCTGAGCAGAACTGTTCCTTCCTGACAACCTCAGGCTTATCTCAACAACCAAAGGAGACCTACGACCTTTGATTCCCAACACAAGCCACAGGCGACTTACCTCCTTCTGACTTCCAACAACAGCCAGTGGGAAATCCCCTTCTCTGCTCCTCTGAGGCATCCAGCACCAGCAGGAGATTTGGTCTGTCATCCGATCCCCGGCACAAACCAGGGAGGGTTTGGGGTTAAAGAATATAGAACTGATGGACTCCTTTTATTTCATAATTGAGAGGAGGTTATGGCAGTTTGTGGCATGTGTGTTACTGATGAATACCTGCTTTCATGTGTCGCTTGAGAGTCAGCTGACCTGGCCCAGCTGTGGGTGTTTAATTGCTGTGTAGACCTACCCTAATGTGAAGCACACATTCTTTGCACATGAAATAAGTCAGTATTCATTATCTGCACATAAAATGTCACACCATACCTAGTTTTTAAGGAAAGAACTTTATTGAGTACAATATGAATTTAGACATTCTGTTCCAAGAAGAATTAGTCACCATATACCTTTCTGCTTTTTAATTACAGCTGTAACAGCATGGGCTGCATGCATTTCATCCCATATGATAGAAGTCAGCAGCTAGGGAGGAAATCCATATAGTTAACTGACTCAGCCTCACAGTGATAAACATATCAGGAAAGGATGAGAATATTTTTTTTCTTTTAAGATAACATGGTGATGTGATTTCAAATGTCAGGCTTCAAGTATATGATCAGTAATCACACTATTAATCATCCATAATGAACTATAGTATTTCAGGCAATGAGGTTGTCTTTTTGTAATATATGGGAGGAGGAAAAACTGAGAACTTCATTTACGCTAATGGATTTATCCTCATGACACATCCTGTGATACTGGAGAGTATCCGTTCATTTTACACATGGGGAACTGAGGCACAGAGAGATTAAGTAACTCACTGATGGTCACACAGGTAGTCTGTAGCAAAGTTGGGCAGTGAACCCAGACCTCTTGAGTCCCAGGCCACCACCTTAATTACAAGACCTTGTGTCACCGTGCCTTAGTGGGTCACAACTGAGAATACCAAATTCAGGAGAAACTGCTGAGAAATAGGGCAGACATACCCCAAAACTGGTGGTTATTCTCCCACAAGATATACCAGACCAGCAACAAAAGTAAACTTCTGTTTTACCACATTGGCTAACAAGAAGTCAGAAAAGCAGTCTCGTTAGGTATTCCAGTCCTTGTATCACCACCAAAAACACTAGACTTAATTATGAGTGGTTATTTAAAACCAATTTCATCAACCAAAGGGTTATTCTGATCCCCAAAAGACCAGCCACATACCCAGGTCAATATATAACTAAAATCTTACACAATCACTCTGTTGCCAATCCTTTAGTATCTAATATCTAAAGGTTTATTTATAAATAGAAAGAAAGAAAGAAAGAAAGAAAGAAAGAAAGAAAGAAAGAAAGAAAGAAAGAAAGAAAGGTGAGAGTTAAAATTGGTTAAAGGAAACAAATTTATATAATAATTGAAAGGTTCTTGGATCAGGCTTCTGGCAGTGATGGAATAAACTGCTGGCTTGTTACGTCGCTGCTTGCTCCCAAATCATTGGGAGTTCCTCAGTCCCTTGGTTAGAATGCTTCCATTAGCATAAATTCATAATCCAGAGCAGGAAAGAGACAACATGGAGATACTTCCAGGGCCTTTTATAGCTTCTGCTATGTGGAAGGGAAACTCGTTGTTTCAAACAAAGCCCTCCACACAGCTTGTGGAAAAATACAGGTAACAAGATGGATTTGAGAGTTATGTGGGCAAGTCACATGTCCATGCCTGCTTCGCTTAATCATAGCAGAGACCATTACTCATATTCTAGTTAGAACGTTCACATGAAAGTCCATCAGGTGTGAATGGGCATCTTCCATAGTCCATTGTGAGTTAAGTGTTCCTTGATGGGCCATTCAACTTGAATAGTCCCTCCAGGATCTGCTGGCTAAACACCTTGTGGATGTTATCACAGGAGCAAACATTTGAAATACAGTTAGATAGTTAATATTTATAACTTCAAATACAAAAATGATACAGGCATACAAATAGGATAATCATATTCAGCAAATCCGAACCTTTTCATAAATACCTCTCTTGACATACTTTGTACAAGATTTGTTGCAATTATATAACGGTAGTAGCAATGAAGTTCTACATGGTCATATTTTAATCTGATAACGTCACACCTTGTCAACCCACTTCAGTTTGTGGACAGCATGGCTCAGCCTCACTATGGAGGAGGGTTAACACGGCACAAAAGGGTTCTATGCAAAAGATAAGAAAGCTTGGGGCATCTTCTTTGGCCCTAACCCCAGCCCACCACTTCTTGCTCCCTCACAAAGCACAAAACACTAGCTCCAATGATATGGGTCAGTGAATAGTGCAGGGAAGAATCACCTCACTGAGCAG
Organism: Terrapene triunguis; assembly: GCF_002925995.2. Lineage (NCBI taxonomy): Eukaryota > Metazoa > Chordata > Testudines > Emydidae > Terrapene > Terrapene triunguis. Next base: position 88,102,148 of record NW_020664409.1, on the reverse strand, counting down.
TGTGGAGGACAACCTCCTTTCCCTGCTCCATAGGTATCTCTGCTCAAATATTAGCCCTGGAAAATGGGGATTGCCATCAGATTCTTAAATCCTAACACCATGATAGTCAGAACACTGGAAGGGAAGAACTACAGTATAGGTAATCCAGGTGTATCAATGTATTATATGCTTGTATTCTGTAGAAAAGCCAGTGTTCCAATGAAAAAAAAAAGAGCACAAAACTCCACCAACACCATTTCCCCTCCCCATTGCTGTAGGAGTTATTAGTAACAATAGAATTGGGGAATACAGCCCTGATCTATGCATTTTGTCTCAGATTCTCTGCAATGCCAGAGTTCTCATATGGTGAAGCAGAGAGGGACAATCAGGTAGCTGGTTATGGCAATCTGTCTGGTTCCATGCTGCTTTTGGCTTCCATACTAGGATAGGATAGACTAGCCTAGATACTGCTCTAAACTATGCCAGTTGGCAAAGGTCCCCAAGTGCCTGGAGAGTGGATAGCATAGGAGTTAGCTATCCTGGCTTTATGCCTGCTGAAGACTCTCCCACAGCAAAGGAATCCCCAGCAATGAGAATGATCAAGGACAGAAAGATGGAAAAGACAATGATTGTTTAGCTTAGAAAAGAGACAAATAAAAGGAGACATGATACAAGATGTAAAATAGTGAATGGTTTAGAGAAGGTAGATCAGGAACTTTTGCTTCCCCCGTGCTTTAACAAAAGAAGAAATGATATTCAGTTAAATGCAATGGTAGAAAATTCCAAACTGATCAAAGGATATCTCTTTTTATGCAATGAACTCACTTCCACAGCACATATTTGAGGGAAAGAATTTAGCAAGATTCAAAACAATAGCAGATATTTATATGGAATTCAAGAGTATCCAGAGTTGGCATAATTAATAACAGCAATTTTGAAAGGGATATTAAACTTTAAGCTTCTGGTCTTAAACTAATATCTATCATTTAGAAATAAGGATGAGACCTAATGTGGGTGTCAGCTTATCCTACATCTATCTACTTCAGAGTTCTTACACCTTCCACTGAAGCATCTGGTACTGGCCTTGTCAGAGCAGGCCATTGGATTAGATGGACCTTATGTCTGATCCAGTATGACTATTCATACATTACTAGCAAAGGAGATATGGCCAATTTCTAAATTCATTTTTGTCACCAGAGTGGCACATAAGGAACAGACAGGGGAAGAGCCTTTCCCAATATATACTATAGTCTGCTATGAATTTGTGTAGAAAACTCCTCACTGAAGTCAATGAGAAGAACTACATCAGCAACCAACCAACCAAATAAATAAATAAAAATCAGGAGATAGCCCTTTATATGTCATGGTTAGGTTGAGACTGTTGTTGTCAAGTGAAATAATTGTGCAAGTGTAAGCAGCCCTCAGATTCTGCTGTTCCGGAGCTATACAAAAATGTACACTAACTCAACCATTTTCGGGTTTCACGGTACCGAGTTATTACATTTCTCACTATTCACAATGGATTATTAGGACGGACACCTCTGATCCATGTTTAGCTGTGGTGGCATTTCCCTGAAAACCCCCAAATATGGCTTGGATAAAAAAGAAATGTATAACTTTTTTCATATGTGGTCCAAACTTTACTCAGGCCAGCATTCCCACTGAAATCAGCCCACTCATGTGACCGGACTTTATTCAAGCAAGTATTCTCAGGAACAGCACTATAATTAGATGTGTTTTTAGTGGTTATTTTACTTTGCTGCTTATTCTAGTCATAAAATTATTTAGTGGGCTTCCCATTGTTTATAAAAGAATACTGAAATTGTTCATTTATCATGAAAGTGGTTAAATAAAGAGCGGATAAAGTTATAAGATTTTCCTACAAAAAAATCTAGATCCAGCCATTTTACTGTTTCTTTTATAATAGCATCTGCTTACTGCAAGAGGTGATTGTGAGACACTTCTGGGTATTCTGCTTCTTTTTTCCTCCTTGTATTACAGAAAGTCCACTTGACTCATTCAAATAATTTTGTTAGATAATTTTCTTTGCATAGCTGAAAGGTTTGTTGTACAAGAGGATGTAGAGCCAGCCACAAATGCACAAGCTGATTCTAATGCATGAAAGAGATGAATCCAAACCCAAAACACTTGGAACATTATTTTTTTCGGAATGAAGGATTATGCAAGGTGCTGCAATCTTGGGACTGAAGCTATGTGTAGAATGCTGTCTGTGTCAGAAAGATATATGGATCTCACTCATCTATTTACACCATGATTCAATACAATTGCATGTGTACCATGACAACCTTAGCACTGATAAACTGCTCCTTCTGAGATGGAATTCAGGTTTTGAAAGGATATATCGATTTCTGGTGCTTAAAATATAAATATGTATTTGCATAAATTAGTTCCTTTTTGTGGTTATTTCTCTTTTTCACATATTTTATTTTCTTTATTCTTTTGTGAGTGTGTGTGTTTCATATTTCTTGTAAAGAGAAACACAGGCGTGAAACATCAACCTTCCTGTTGGTGAATTTGATGTGAAGCATTAGTTAGTGGAAATACAGGGAAATATGTCAAGCGAGGAAGATTTTTTTATTTTATTTGACTATGGGGAAATCTTGTAGTTCTTACTATGGAAAAGATCCCAATGTATTGTTAAATAGAAGATTTTCCTGAGTGAGGGCTGCAGAGTTTGGCCTCCGGCAATCAAAATTTACATAGTTCTTTTACGTATAATGGTCACCCTTAATGGGCTAGATTTACACAGGAACTTAGGTGCGATGACATTAAACATCTCTGCGCCTGACTTATAGGAGCCGAGAAAATCACTGGGATTCATAAAGCCGGAGTTCAGTGCCTAGGTGCCCGTTCAATGAATGGGGAGAGATAGGTGCCATAGAATGGATTTCATAAAACCCAGCATGTTAGGCTGCTCCTCAGCTAAGCTAGCCAATGGGAGATGTCAAATTTAGGGATGTGTGCTAAGACCCGCCAATACTCAGAAATAGGAGCCTAAGTCTGGGAGGAAAGGAGGTGCCTCCCTCTGCTTGGGATTCTTATCTGCAAACCCTCTCTTGCCTCTGTTTGTCAGAGGATGGAGATGGATGGCAGAAGAGAGATCACTTGATCATTTCTTGTTAGGTTCACTCCCTGTTAGGGGCACCTGGCATTGGCCACTGTCGGTAGACAGGATACTGGGCTAGATGGACCTTTGGTCTGACCTGGTACAGCCGTTCTTATGTTCTTATGTATTAGGTGCCTATGCTATTTTAACAAGAAGTTTTGGGGGAAAGAGTAAAGAGGTTATCAGAATATCCTATAGCTGAGGGGTGGAAAATACTCCTTGGGGATTGGGAGCCTGCTGGTTTAAAGCCCACCTCCACCAGAAGGGAAGAAAGGATTTGAACAAGGACCTGCTACCTCCCCACTGAGTGCCCTTGCCACTATGGGATATTCTGCTATGGGGTACTCTCTTTGGATAATCAATTTTAAAAAGTCACTGGAGAAGGGGTCTCCTACCTCACAGTTGAGTGCTCTAACCACCAGGATACAGAATCATTTTCATGCTTGCCTAGCCCAATAATTCTTTCATTATTTATCCACAGTAGATCAAAGTAGGTCTCAATGCACTTTACAAAGAAGGAAAGCATCATTATTCCCACTTTACAGATGGGGAAACTGAAGCACAGAGATGCAGTGACTTCCCAAGGTCACTCAATAGACAGTGGCTGAGCTGGGAATAGACCCAGGTCTCCTGAGTCCTAGTCCAAGTTCTCTATTCACTATTTTTTACAATAAATTACTGATCTCAACTTTTGCCCCCAAACTGAACCAACCATTTTTGAAGTTCAAAAAAACTTTTGAAGTTATATTAAAAATATTTACAACCCTCCCTCCACAAGGGGAAGGGAAAAGAGTTTGAAGCATACAATTCATCCATAACTCTGCTGACTGTAAATTCTGCCAAACAAATCCCCTGGCTTGAGGAAACCTGGGGTTCAGAGGGCATGGTATACACAGAAAAAAAAAACACATGACAATAAATGTCAGAGTCTGGTTCAACTGACTCAGGCTGGTGATTCAGGGCTAAAAATAGCTATGTAGGCATTCCTGCTAGGGCTGCAGCCCAGGTTCTAAGACCCTCACCCATCACTGGGTTTCAGACCCCAAGTTCCAACCTGAGTGGGAATGTCTACACTGCTGTTTTTAGCCCCATAAAAACTGCTGTTTCTTGCCCCTGTGAGCCCAAGCCAGTTGACCTGGGCTCTGAGACTTGCTGCTACAGACTTTTTTTTTTTTGCTGTGTAGACATACTCAGAGAGTCCTTTACCTTCAGTCTGAGCTACCTCTCTCCTGCTGTGGGAGAACTCTTAATCCACTGAAGTCAATCATTTAAAAATAATACAGAATCACTTACTTGAATATTTAATTTAACTAAAATATTCCCTTTTCTGTATCTTTTCCTGGATAATGGTATGATTTTGCCAGTCTCATTTTTCTCCAATGACTTTTAGCTTTTTTATCCTCTACTTGCCTAACATGGATAAATCAGAAAACAACTGGCATAAATAAAAGTTCCTATTTCCACATGTTTTCTTTTCATGTCCTGGAAATCCCACTGATACCAATGAAACATGTCCCTTTAGTACTTGCAGAACACAACATCTTGTTCCCCCTCCTAACAGACATCAGTGAATTAGTATTCCTAGCACTTGGGGAATGTTTCTGCTTGGAATCGTACCTCAGAATACCTGGCTTGTTGTTTAGAGATCAGCATACCCACTTATCAGCAATGTGAGTTCCAAATTCAGTGCTAGTGTTCTTTTAAAGAATCTATTTTTAAAGAGAAAGAATAATGGATTTCAGTTTCTTCCCATGATTCAAAATTGACTTCCAGTGAAATTGGCCAGCTTGTTAAAAAATCATCTATTACTTTTATTTTTCTATTTTAGGAGATATAGAAATCCCAAAGAGAATCAGGGGGTCCATCATACTAGGTGGGGAACAAACTCTTAAAAAGACACATTCCCTATTCCAGAGGGCTCATAGATAACATTAATGGCCTGGAATACCCCATTTTGAGTGAGGATATATAGGGTATTCTAAGACCAACAGTGTTAGATGTTCAGAAATATCTAACATCTAATATCTGGGTCTGGCTGCTGAATGAATTTTGGAGTGGATTACTTGTTTGTACAAATAGCCCTAATCACCAACAAGTAGGGATGGACTAATACTGCAGTATTTTAAAACATTTGTTTTTTTAGTTAAAATTATGAAATATGCCTTGAAGGTATTCCTAACTCTTTACAATAATTTGTGTGAGCATTTGAGATAATTTACTTTAGTAATTGTTATTGCTACTTTTTAATTACTTGGGATGTGAGAAAATACAGTAATGATGAAGGCCATATTGAGAGAGAGATTTGCATAAGTGGGTTTTTTTTTTCATGTTTAAAACTTTCAGCCATCTAATCAGGAAGCAGAAATTATATCATGTAGCTTAGGTGATCTATCACACAACACGAACAACAAATAATGAAAATAAATTGTTGAAGACTTAGTCCAAATGAATAGGTCAGAAACAATCCAGAGGCTTATAAATATTTACATAGACCCCTCAAACAACTTTTAATAATGAATAAATCTGAAAAATTCTGTCTGTTCATGAATAATTCTCAAATGGAGAAAAAAAGAGTCTAAATCTGAATAAATTATTCATTATAAATATGTCTAGTTAACATCCCCGCTGTTCTCTTGCTAGAGTAGTGAGATGCACCTTGGAGGTCTTCCATTCAAGTACTTTATTGTGATAATGAGTTTGGAAATTGGTTATTGACAGCAATTATACTGTACGTTATGATTTGGAGAATACTATTCACACATATCATTATTAAATTCAGACTTTTAAATAAAAATGGTCAGCTTTTCTTTTTCTTAAAGCATAGCACTGTCCACAGAACCAGAAATAAGTAGGGCAGTGTAGGACCTTAAGCATACTCAAAATATAATTCCCTATGGAATCAAGTGAAACATTGATTGCTTTATTTTATCACTTTTGTGGAGGACCAAAGTTAATATAAGAAGAATATTACTCCTGAGGAATTCTGCACTACTGTGTGGATGCAGAATTCATGTCCCCTGCAAATTTATCTGCTTCCCTGCAGAAAAATGTCTTCCGATGGGGAAGCAAAGGGAAGCTGGAAGGGTGGTCATGCACCTCTCCCCAGCAGTTTCAGATGCCTGGAGCAGCTGGCCGAGAGGTAAATCATCATGGAGGGAGCTGATAATGTCCCAGACTCAGCTGCTAGTTCCAGCTGGACTGGGGGTGGGGGAGGACAGGACTTCCTCTTTCCCTGCAAGGAGGAGATAGGGCCGGGTCAGACCCCTGAACAAACCACCCAGATTGCCCCACACACAGAACCCACACCTGGAAGCCCACACACTAAGCCCCTCCACACTTGTATCCTGCCAGGCTGAGTCTGCCTGCTCCACACCTGGATCAGGAGATAGGGTTGGACATGTGAGACTCTGTCCCTCTTTTTTGCTAACTTGGTGCACTTGGCACAGAGGGGCAGGGCCCCAGAGTGTTTCTGGGGCAGGCACAGCCCTTGCAATATGTCAGAATCGGGTGCAGTCTCACCACCGAGTCCATGTCTTGGGGAGAGGGGACTGCAAGGTGATCTCCCACCTCTATGCAGCCAGTGGCCTGTACTCCCCACTGCTATGCTGGAGCCTCCACATTTATTTATTGACAAATAAAATATACAGAATACTGCAAAATTTTAAACTATTGTGTGCAGATTTTTTTTTTTGGCATAGAATTTTTAATTTTTGGCACAGAATTCCCTCAGGAGTAGAGTATACAGTTCATGTATGTATATTGGACCAGATGTATTGCATGGATAGTGAAAACTGTAAGATCCATGGAACAGGGTCTGTCTTTGTCTATACAGTAAGTAGTACAGGAGGCACTGATAGTTGAGTGGGGTTCCAAGGCAATAAAAATAAGACAATTTTTCATCTGGGTCAATTCTCCCAATTCCTAATGTTTAATATTTATTTTTTTCCTTTAATGGACATTTGGTAGAATCATTGGCTTCTTTTGAGAGAATCTGGTGAGTAACCCTGTTGCCAGTGACTGAGTACACAGTGGCAGAGATTGATAAGTAAGAGAAAGAAAAAAAGATTGAGGGGGAAAAAGAGAAACATCAATAAAAGGGAGAAATGAATAAATAAGTGTTTGCAGGACACACAAGAGCAATCATAGAATCATATGACTGGAAGGGACCCAAAAGGTCATCTAGTCCAGTCCCCTGCACTCTCGGCAGGATTAAATATTATCTAGACCAATGGCTCTCAACCTTTCCTGACTATTGTACCACTTTCAGGAGTCTGATTTGTCTTGTGTACCCCCAAGTTTCACCTCACTTAAAAACTACTTGATTACAAAATCAGACTTACTGAAATATGCCTTACTTTCTCTTTTTACCATATAACTATAAAATAAATGAATTGGAATATAAATTTATACTTACATTTCAGTGTATAGTATATAGAACAGTATAAACAAGTAATTTTATGAAATTTTAGTTTGTACTGACTTCGCTAGTGCATTTTATGTAGCCTGTTGTAAAACTAGGCAAATATCTAGATGAGTTGATGTACCCCCTGGAAGAGCTCTGTGTAACCCCTTGGGTACGTGTACCCCTGCTTGAGAACCACTGATCTAGACCATCCCTGACAGGTGTTCATCTAATCTGCTCTTCAAAATCTCCAGTGATGGAGATTCCACAACTTCCCTAGGCAATTTATTTCCATACTTAACTACCTGACAGTTAGGAAGTATTTCCTAATGTCCAACCTAAACCGCCCTTGTTGCAATTTAAACGCATTGCTTCTTGTCCGATCCTCAGAGGTTAACAAGAACAATTTTTTCCCCTCCTCGTAACAACCTTCTATGTATTTGAAAACTCTTATCATGTTTCCTCTGAGTCTTATCTTCTCCAGACTAAGCAAACCTAATTTTTTCAATCTTCCCTTATAGGCCCTTGTTTCTAGACCTTTCATCATTTTTGTTGCTCTTTTCTGGATTTTTTCCAGTTTGCGCACATCTTTCCTGAAATGTGGCGCCCAGAACTGGACACAATACTTCAGTTGAGACCTATTCATCATGGAGTAGAGCAGAAAAATTGCTTCTTATGTCTTGCTTACAAAACTCCAGCTAATAAATTCCAGAATGATGGGTTTTTTTGTAACAGTGTTTCACTGTTGACTCATATTTAGCTTGTGGTCCACTATGATCCCCAGATCCCTTTCTGCAGTACTCCTTCCTAGGCAGTCACTTCCCGTTTTGTATGCATGCAACTGATTATTCCTTCCTAAGTGGAGTACTTTGCATTTGTCCTTATTAAATTTCATTCTATTTACTTCTAACCATTTCTCTAGTTTGTCCAGATTGTTTTCAATTTTAATCCTATCCTCCAAAGCACTTGCAACCCCTCCCAGCTTGGTATTGCCCACAAACGTTTTAAGTGTACTCTCTATGCCATTATCTAAATCATTGATGAAGATATTGAACAGAACTGGACCCAGAACTCATCGACTTGATATGCCCTTCCAGCTTGATTGTGAGCCACTGATTATTACTCTCTGGGAATGGTTTTCCAACCAATTATGCACCCACCTTATAGTAGCACCATTTAGTTTGTATTTCCTTAGTTTGTTTATGAGAAGGAAATGTGAGACAGTATCAAAAGCCTTGCTAAAGTCAAGATATATCATATCTATCGCTTCCCCCCTATCCACAAGGCTTGTTACCCTGTCAAAGATTGGTTTCACACAATTTGTTCTTGACAATTCCATGCTGACTGTTACTTATCACCTTATTATCTTCTATGTGTTTGCAATTGATTGCTTAATTATTTGCTCCATTATCTTTCCGAGTACTGAAGTTAAGCTGACAGGCCTGTAATTTCCCAGGTTGTTCTTATTCCCCTTTTTATACATTGGCACTATGTTTGCCCTTTTCCAGTCCTCTGGAATCTCTCCTGTCTTCCACGACTTTTCAAAAATAATTGCTAATGGCTCAGATATCTCCTCAGTCAGCTCCTTGAATTCATCAGGCCTTGGTGACTTGAACATCTAACTTGTCTAAGTAATTTTTAACTTGTTCTTTCCCTATTTTAGCCTCTGATCCTATCTCATTTTCACTGGCATTCACTATGTTAAGCGTCCAATCACTTTTAAGCTTTTTGGTGAAAACCGAAACAAAAAAGTCATTTAGCACTTCTGCCATTTCTACATTTTCTGTTATTGTCCACCCCCCCCCCCAACACTCTCACTTGAATAGATCAATGAGAAGGTCAGGTAGAGAAGTACTTGCTGAAGAAAAGAACGAGAAATATCACATGAATCAAAGTATGTGGGGAAAAAAGAAGCAAGTTGACTATGTCGGAGAAAAACTGAGTTCTCACTTTTTGTTTGGGTACAGCAAGTCAGATGCTTTATTAACTCTCACAATTGTGCAGAGGGAGACAGCTAAGCAGGTCTCTCTCAACAGTAAACAATTACAGCAAGCATTTATACCTTTTGTTACAGACAATAATGAGCAACAACTGCATTTTGTTTATACATAGGTCATTCTGATATCTTGTTTTGCTCACTAATGTAGACTCTTAGTCTACATTCCATATTATCTACACAAGGTCACAATAACTTCTCACACAGTTCTTTCTCACCCGCCTCACACAATCCTCGCTTCTACAAATCTCGCGTTATCAGGGCTACAGTTAGCCTGACTCTTGCTAACAAACTGTCATGCATTGCAGTTCTTTTCTGACAGTTCTTTTTCTGCTTCCACAACTATTTTGCTAACAAGAATCACCTCCTCTTCCTCCTTCTCCAGTGCCTGAAAAGAAGACAATCCATAGAACACACTGGGTCATATCATGGTCACCTGATTCATCTGAATAGTGAATCCTCACTATTACATGAGTGAAGTGAATAAAATGTGGTCTTTTATATCCCTTTCCAAATGAACCATAAGGCTGGTTTTCCTGCTGCCTTCTTAAAGAGAATCTGCAATATATACTTTTTCCTTCCAAGCTGGCTTAATTTGACAGCATTTATTTTGGAGTGTCTGTTAACCTGATACTTTTGTCAATGAGAGTTTTTACGATGTAACACAATTCACCACTGTCTGTCATGCAACTTAAATAAAATAGAAAATACTTACTGAGCTGGTAAAGATCAAAGTTTATATTTCTGAGTAATACTGAAAAAAGAATAAAGGGCATGGTGTGAAGGAGGCTTGAAACACTACTGCCAGGGGAGTTGTACCACTCCTGAATGCAAGGTCTGTATTTCCAAATTCTATACCAGCGTCTTCCACCTCAGTTATCAGAATCATTCAAGTACTGTCATCTTTTTCTACATGCTTGTTCTGATTCTTGCAGACAGTAGCAATTTGTAACAGATGTCAAGGCTAGCTTTTTCCTATAAGACTATAAAGTATTAGTGTTTTGACGCTATATACGAAAAAGAAAAAACCTTTTGGCTTAATTAACATCACCAAACCCACACAATTCAAGGTTAATGTAGATATTCCATAAGACACATTAGCTTGAATTAATTAGGCTGGAAAGGGGCTGTCACAAACTTGACATTATTTCAATGTTTTTTGGGATTAAAAAAGAAACATAAGAACATAAGAATGGCCATACTGGGTCAGACCAAAGGTCCATCTAGCCCAGTATCCTGTCTTCCGACAATGGCCAATGCCAGGTGCCCCAGAGGGAATGAACAGAACAGGTAATCATCAAGAGATCCATCCCCTGTCGCCCATTCCCAGCTTCAGGCAAACAGAGACTAGGGACACCATCCCTACCCATCCTGGATAATACCCGTTGATGGACCTATCCTCCATGGATTTATCTAGTTCTTTTTTGAACCCTGTTATAATCTTGGCCTTCACAACATCCTCTGACAAAGAGTTACACAGACTGACTGTGCATTGTGTGAAAAAATACTTCCTTTTTGTTTGTTTTAAACCTGCTGCCTATTAATTTCATTTGGTGATCCCTAGTTCCTGTGTTATGAGAAGCAGTAAATAAGACTTCCTTATTTACTTTCTCCACACCAATCATGATTTTATAGACGTCTATCATATCCCCCCTTAGTCATCGCTTTTCCAAGCTGAAAAGTCTTATTAATCTCTCCTTGTACAGAAGCCATTCCATACCCCTAATCATTTTTGTTGCCCTTTAGTACTGGGCAAACTGGTTGGGGTGACCACATCTGCATACATTATTCAAGATGTGGGCATACCATGGATTTATATAGAGGCAATATGATATTTTCTGCCTTATTATCCATCCATTTCTTAATGATTCCCAACATTCTGTTCGCTTTTTTGACTGCGGCTGCACATTGAGTGGATGTTTTCAGAGAACTATTCACAATGACTCCAAGATCTCTTTCTTGAGTGGTAACAGCTAATTTAGACCCCATCATTTTCTATGTATAGTTGGGATGATGTTTTCCAATGTGCATTACTTTGCATTTATCAACATTGAATTTCATCTGCCATTTTGTTGTCCAGTCACCCAATTTTGAGAGATCCTTTTGTAGCTCTTCGCAGTCTGCCTGGAACTTAACTATCTTGAGTAGTTTTGTATCATCTTCAATTTTTGCCACCTCACTGTTTACCTCTTTTTCCACATCATTATGAATATGTTGAATAGGACTGGTCCCAGTACAGACCCCTAGGGGACACCACTATTTACCTCACTCTATTCTGAAAACTGACCATTTATTCCTACCCTTTGTTTCCTATCTTTTAACCAGTTACCAATCCATGAGCGGACCTTCCCTCTTATCCCATGACACCTTACTTTGCTTAAGAGCCTTTGGTAAGGGACCTTGTCCAAGGCTTTCTGAAAATCTAAGTACACTATATCCACTGGATTCCCCCTTGTCCACATGCTTGTAGACCCCTCAAAGAATTCTAGCAGATTCGTGAGGCATGATTTCTCTTTACAAAAACCATGTTGACTCTTCCCCAACAAATTATGTTCATCTGTGTGTCTAACAATTTTGTTCTTGACTATAGTTTCAACCATTTTGCCCAGTACTGAAGTCAGGCTTACTGACCTGTAATTACCGATGTCACATCTGGAGCCCTTTTTAAAAATTGGTGTCACATTAGCTATCTTCCAGTCATCTGATACAGAAGCTGATTTAAATGATAGGTTACAGATGACAGTTAGTAGCTGTGCAATTTCACATTTGAGTTCCTTCAGAACTCTTGGGTGAATACCATCTGGTCCTGGTGACTTATCAATTTGTTCCAAAACATCCTCTAATGACACCTCAATCTGGGACAGTTCCTCAGATTTGTCACCTAAAAAGAACGGCTCAGGTTTGGGAATCTCCCTCATCCTCAACCATGAAGACCGATGCAAAGAATTCATTTAGTTTCTCTGCAATGGCCTTATCATCCTTGCGTGCTCCTTTAGCATCTCAATCGTCCAATGGCTCCACGGACCATTTAGCAGGCTTCCTGCTTCTGATGTACTTAAATTTTTTTTGCTATTACTTTTTGAGTCTCTGGCTAGCTGTTCTTCAAATTCTTTTTTGGCCTTCCTAATTATATTTTTACACTTCATTTGCCACAGTTTATGTTCCTTTCTATTTTCCTCACTAGGATTTAACGTTCACTTTTTAAAGGATGCCTTTTTGCCTCTCACTGCTTTTTATACTTTGTTGTTTAGCTACGGTGGCACTTTTTTGGTTCTCTTACTATGCTTTATAATTTGGGGTATACATTTAAGTTGAGCCTCTACTATGGTGTCTTTAAAAGCTTTCCAGGCAGCTTGCAGGGATTTCACTTTTTGTGCTGTACCTTTTAATTTCTGTTTCACTAACCTCCTCATTTTTGTATATTTCCTGTTCCTGAAATCAAATGCTACAGTGTTGAGCTGCTGTGGGGTTTTCCCTGCCACAGGGATGTTAAATTTAATTATATTATGGTCACTATTACTAAGGGGGCCACCTATATTCACCTCTTGGACCAGATCTTGTGCTCCACTTAGGCCTAAATCAAGAATTGCCTCTCCTCTTGTGGGTTCCAGGACTAGCTGCTCCAAGAAGCAGTCATTTAAGGTGCCAAAAAACTTTATCTCTGCATCCCATCACAAGGTGATATGTACCCATCAATATGAGATAGTTAAAATCTCCCATTATTATTATTATTGAGTGTTTTTTATTTTAATAGCCTCTCTAATATCCCTGAGTATTTCACAGTCACTGTCACCATCATGGTCAGGTGGTCAGTAATATATCCCTACTGCTATATTCTTATTATTAGAGTATGGAATTACTATCCATAGAGATTCTATGGTATGGTTTGGTTTATTTAAGATTTTTACTTCATTTGATTCTACGCTTTCTTTCACATATAGTGCCACTCCCCCACCAGCACGACCTATTCTGTCTCTCCGATATATTTTTTACCCTGGTATTACTGTGTCCCATTGATTATCCTCATTCCATCAAGTTTCTGTTATGCCTATTTTACCAATATCCTCATCTAATACAGGGCACTCTAGTTCACCAATCTTATTATTTAGATTTCTAGCATTGGTATATAAGCACTTTAAAAACTTGTCACTTTTTAGCTGTCTGCCATTTCATGAAAAGGTCAGGGAAAGTATGGGACCCTTAATGAATGGGGTAGGCAACCTAGTGACAGATGATGTGGAGTACTCAATGCTTTTTTTGCCTCGGTCTTCATAGACAAGGTCAGCTCCTACGCTGTTGTCCTGGGCAACACGGTATGGGGAGGAGGTGAGCAGCCCTCAGTGGTGAAAGAATAGGTTAAGGACTGTTTAGAAAAGCTGGACATGCACAAGTCCATGGGTCCAGATCCAATGCATCCGAGGGTGCTGAGGGAATTGGCTGATGTGAGTGCAGAGCCACTGACCATTATCTTTGCAAACTCGTGGAGATTGGAGGAGGTCCAGGACGATTGGAAAAAGGCAAATATAGTGCCCATCTTTAAAAAAGGGAAGAAGAACCTGGGGAACTACAGACCGGTCAGCCTCACCTCAACCCCTGGAATAATCATGGAGCAGGTCCTCAAGGAAACCATTTTGAAGCACTTGGAGGAGAGGAAGGTGAGCAGGAACAGTCAACATGGATTCACCAAGTGCAAGTCATGCCTGACCCACCTTATTTCCACAACTGGCTCTGTGGATATGGGGAAAGCGGTGGACGTGATATATCTTGACTTTAGCAAAGCTTTTGATACGGTCTCCCACAGTATTCTTGCCAGCAAGTTAAAAAAGTATGGATTGGATGAATGGACTATAAAGTGCATAGAAAGCAGGCTAGATTGTCGGGCTCAACAGGTAGTGATCAATGGCTTGATGTCTAGTTGACAGCCGGTATCAAGTAGAGTACCCCTGCGGTTGGTCCTGGGGCTGGTTTTGTTCAATGATCTGGATGCTGGGATGGATTGTACCCTCAGCAAATTCGCAGATAACACTAACCTGGGGGGAGAGGTTTCAAGTTGCAGTCGGGGAGGTCTAGGTTGGATATTAGGAAACACTATTTCACTAGGAGGGTGGTGAAACACTGGAATGGGTTACCTAGGGAGGTGGTGGAATCTCCATCCTTAGAGGTTTTTAAGGCCCGGCTTGACAAAGCCCTGGTTGGGATGATTTAGTTGGTGTTGGTCCTGCTTTGAGCAGGGAGTTGGACTAGATGACCTCCTGAGGTCTCTTCCAACCCTAATCTTCTATGATTCTATGATGTAGTTGAATGGAACATTTTTTTATTTGACTATTTCTCATCAGCTCCTACTTGTATTTTATCATCTTCCATCCTCTTCTCTTTACTAGGACATAGAGAATCTCCATTAATAGATCTTCCTCTAAGGGATGTCTCTGTCCGAATCACGTGCTCCTCCGCATCTGTCAGCTTTCCCCCAGAGTTAAAACTTAAAGTAGATTCTTCACCCAGCAAATCATTTGTTCTCAGTGTATTTTAGATTAATGTGATATGTGTGAAAATATAGACCAATTTTGAAAAATATTTAGGGTTTGATTGAAAGCCCATAGAACGTGCTGAAAAGATTCCTATCAACGTCAATCAGTTTTGCATCAGGCCCTTAAGATTAGTCCAGTGTGTGCACATGTGGGTCCTTAATCAGTCGTGCTTTATACATCTCTGCCCTAGGGATGAGTGAACCAGTTCAGTAAAAACAAAAACCATCCAGTGCCTAAAGCCAGTCACTAAATCTTTTTGATGTTTTATAATAGTGCCCCTGCCTACTTCTCTCACAATGAATCACAGGACTCAAAATATCATACCAACAAAACCTATTGAATCACAGAAGCGAAACCTATGACAAATATATATAATGAACATCAGTCATCTGGATATATCTGAAAATTCAGGTAAAATGACGAATTTAAAGTAGCCATTGCCTAGCAGGATGACCAATATTGTCTCTTTGTTTCCTTGCACTTCCCCTTTGGTCTAGTACCCATCTGTTGCCTCTTGTCATATACTTAGATTGTAACCTCCGTGGGGCATGGACCTTTTTTTGCTCTGTGCCAATACAGTGAGTCACACAATGAGTTCCTGGGCCAGGCCTGGGGCTCCTATGTGCTACAGTAATACAAATTAACAACAAAAACAAAGTAACATTCTTTTGACCATTTTCAAAACAATTTTGTAAAGTTATTCCAGTAACAATATTGGTAACAATTTCTGTAAATATATTAGAGAATATGTTGCAAAAATGGAAAAGTTGGTAGTACTGACAGTTTTTTGTTAAAAGTTATGGTTTTGGGGGGGGGGGAATGCTTGACTTTTTTGAACAACTCTAGCTATAATTTTCTTGTCACTGCACTAACTCAGCCACTAGAGAAACTTAAATGGAGTACAATAGTAAATCTACTTTTCTGCAATGGCATCTTGACATCACCATCAGTTTCAACAACAGCATTTTACAGAGGCATTGGTAAAGGCTATTCACTACTAGTCGTAGCCATTAACCTGAGAACAGCTGGTAATCTTCTGTTGGCTCAATTGTACAGTCATGGGGCCTGATTCTGATTTGAAACAAGTTTCACAGCAGTATAATTAAATGTTGAGTCAAGCTGAAGATATTGAAAAACATGCATATCTCCATGCAGGTGTTTGCATACGTCACACTCAGTCAAGCCCAAAAGCTGGGACTCAAGAAGGTAGAGAGATTAGTATATACCAGTGGAAAACTGAATTCCTAGCCCTGATGGTTCATAGGATAGCCACATTGAATGAGGTCAGTGATTCCTCTGGACTAACAAAAATAGCCCATTTACCAGACAGGCCTGGATATTTTCAGTGTTCCAGTCACCCTAGGTCAGTTTGCCCATGGCACCACCATTAAAGCTGTTCAGTGTATAAAGGACTTCAGCTTCCAGTGCTATCTATCCAATACTTTCCAAAGGTACTTAAAAAAAGATACACAATAAAAGAAGAAATAAAGTTGCAGCTCTCTCTTTCCTCCCTGCAGAAGCTATTCCTGCCTTTTACAGGATGAAGTAGTGCTCACAGCCCCTCCTCATGACTTGCACCAATGTGTTGGGGCCATTGGATCTGCATTCATATAGTTCCCATGGACCCATCCTAATCTGCCACTAGTTTTTGTGGGGACATCAGAGATCTTTGATTGCAGCCCCTTTGACACAGACCTGATGAGAGGGTCTAGTGGTGCAGATGGCTTTGTGCTGGCCTTGTGCACCACAGGTGGATTTCACCCTAAAGTAAACTGGAGATAAATTAAAAATTAGAGCAAGAATAGATTAAGTGTTCTTTAGCTTAGCTGGGCAAAACCATCTTATCAGCAGCACAATGCATTTTTCAGTAAATTAATCAGAGGGGCTGAAACTATTAGAATCTCTCAGAGTTTTATTATGGAAGAGAGTTAATAAATTCAACTGTTATTTTTTTTCACATGCACTATACTCATTTTGCTAAATCCTGGACCATCACTTTCACTTTGACAAAGGCTTTACTAATTGTAATATCAAGAACCTGGTCTTCTTTGATGATCACTCAGCTCTGTTTACTCCTCTCTCACTCTTTTCAACTTTTCATTTTTTAACATTTCTCCCAGGTATTGTTAACTTGCTTACACTGGACTTATTTCCTTTTCAGAGCTCAAACATTACTGGAAAAATTGCTTGGTTTGAAAAAATAAAAAACAAAACAAAACACAGCTTCAAACCTTTTTAGCAGATTTATAGTACAGTCCTCAGGAATAGAAATTAGGAATAAAATTGGTATAGTCATTTATTTTACACACATTAAGAGCCTTTTGTCATTTATGTGTTATTTTACACATCTTTCACTAATGGCTGAAACTTCAGCTCTTGCAATGCTGTAGGTTTATGTATCAACTCCAACAGATTTTTTCCCGAGGTTTCAAATTTATACAGATTTCAAGGAGCTGACGACTGTTGGCATTTATCTTTGACCCATCATTGGACATGACCTTTTTATTTGGTATCTCTTTTTTCGTTTGCTGCTAAGATACTGTTCTCCTCTTACAGTCATTTCTGAAATGAAACTGAACATTCCAATTTCTATTATTAATAAAAGAGAAACCAGACACTGTTCATCTCCTACAAATGAGAGAAATTCACCCTTCTGGCGAGAGACAGCAGAAGGGCTATACACCATTTAAATTCCACTTCACTGCCTCCCCTGCCCCCAGGAGTTAATTTTGCTCCATGTGTGGTAAGGCAAAACAGTTATCATAAATATTCTACGTTGAAAAATAATATTATCTTATTTAACAAGAAAGACTTAAAGAGGTTAATAAACACAAAGATGTTATCATAATTTTAAACATGTAAATATTTAATACAGAGAGAATAAAAAAGGCAACTGCCTGGTCTTACAAAGGGGCTACAGCCTGATCTTACAAGGATGCATGTGCTTACCTGTACACATTTGAGTAATCTCATTGATTTCAATAGAACTATTCACATGAAATGAATTTAAGCACATGCATAAGTCTTTGCAGGATCAGAGCATAGGATTCCAATGAGGTGTTCTGTTATTATCAGAGCTGACTTGTAGTCCGAAGAAATTATGGAATCTAGAGATGGTTAGAAAAACTTCAACTGAACAATTTTCTGCTGAAGAACGTTGTTCCACTGAAATCAAACCACTTTGCAAAATCATGTTGATTTCATCAAAAGTTTGTTTTGGAGACAAAAAATTGAGAAAATGTTCTGAAAATGTTGAAATGTCCCATCATGAGATTTTTGAAACAAAATGGCTATTTTTTTCTTTAGAACCAACTTTGTGTTCTTAATTATATTACATTTTATATTGAACGATATATTATAAAATAAAAAGTCAAAATCAAAATGAACATGTTGATCAATCTGAAACAAAACATTTTTTTTGGAATATTCTTTGGTGGAGAATTTTGAAAATGATAAGTTCCATTGCTATTTGGAATTAAAAGGAATCCTCAATGAAACAGAATTTTCTTTTTCTGCAATGCTCTATTGGAACCATAAAGTTCTAATTATCTCTCATACAAGTGTATAATTTATAAAACATGCAGATTTAAAGTTGCAGGGCTCTGCCTTTGTTTAATAATACATTGATTGTTACACGTTACAAACTTGTCATCAACAGCAACTAGAATATAATTGTTTCTAGATCATATGCTATACCAGAGTACATGCATGCTGCTCTATAAAAATCTAATCTCACATGTAAACAAGTGGCACACTTTAGTGAACTGATAGTCAGCTGTTAGCTTTTTGCTTAGGATCAAGATATATTGGACAACATTTTCATATATGGAGGTTTAAAGTGGGGCACCTAAATTTAAATGTACCTACCTCAATTAGAGCTGGCCAAAAGTTTTTGAATGGAGATTTTTTTTGAAACAGTGTTTTTCTGCTTTTCTGACACTGTTTAAAATTTTCCAACGTTCATTTCTTTCGGTGATTTTTGGCTGAGATGTTGAATTTCATATCTGCTGTGTCCCACTCCAATGTCCTACCCACAAGACCATCCTTCCTCTCAGCTGGTCTACTCACAAGTCTCATTTGGATTATTCACAAGTGTGTCTGCATGCTCTTTGGATGGTGGATCAAATGCATGCAGTTCCTTAATTCACATTACCCAGATATTATAAACAACCATGCATATTTTAGTGTTAAATAAAAACAAAGTTAAATAAAAAACATTTCTCAGAGTGGCTTATAACACGTACCCTAAAATATTGAAAAAAAACCACCCTATGGATGCATATGCAGCACAGTTCTTTGACCTCTCTAAGGGTATGTCTACACTATAATCAGAGGTGTGCAGCACATATAGACATACCCGAGCTAACTATAATCTAGCTAGCTCAGGTACCAATAGCATTGAAGCCATGGCAACACATGCATATAGTAGGTACCCAGGTTCCCTGGCAGGCTTGTATGCAGGTGGATAGTCTGTGCTGCTGCTGCAGCTTCACTACTATCAGTAACTGAGTTAGCTAGATTAAAGCTGTCTTGGATATGTCTATGGGTGCTGGAATCACACCTCCATTTGCAGTGTAGACATACCCTAAGTCTACACTAAGCTTACAGGCTTACAGAAGCAATAGCAACTATTACGGAAAGCTGGCTACATGTCTCTGCCAAATGAAGCCTTGCTTCCACGTACATAGATGGATCAATACAGCCTGTAAAATTATTTCTACTTACTTACTGGAAATGCTACTTGCCAATACCACTTGCGATCTCAGGGCTGAACTATTTTCACTGCACACTGTCCACACTGCACTGTCCATTGCAGCCTCTTCAAGCATGGAATCGATGCAAATGTAAACCTGTTTGTTTTCAGGTAAGCTTCTTTAGCAATGTTTCAGTGCTGGCATCGCTCCCTACACAGCTATACCTTTCCTTTAAACCAGACACCTTTATTCATTTTGTAGATTTTATTGTAAGGCTCAGGGGATCCTTCAATTTTGGATAGCTGGGGGATGAAAATATCTTCTTCAGCTTCTCTGTATCTTCCACTCTTAATGTGTGGGGTATGCTCTGTATCCAAGCAAACTGATAGGGGCAGAACTAGATCAATCCCTTTTCAGCTTGGGGATAAGACCTATCTATTTGTCTCTGCTTCTAGTCAGTTTGTTTTGCTTTTCTTCAAAGCAACAGAGCAGCTCCAAACCTCCCATAATGCAGAGCATGCAGTAGCTCACCAAACTATCTCAGTAACACTGGCAATTCATTTAGTTACATTTCTAAATTGGCTTTGTTTCAGGATTTTACTGGTAATTAGATGGTATTTTCTATCTTCTCTGAGGCACTTCAACAGAACTTCCTGTCTAGTCACACAGAATCTCCAAGTGGTTGACAGGAGAGTGAGTAAAAAGATAACAGGCCTACATAACATCTCTGGGAGTATCCACCTTGCACAACCTTCTACAGCCACATTTTGATAGGACATCTATTTTTTCAAGAAGTCAGACAGCTTTTCTTCAGTTCTAGATGCTCCCTCCAATATTGAACCAGGGAGATCTCTGGCCCAACTGGCATTTAGGTCAAGTGCCCATTAAGTCAGAAGATTTCTGTACACTGGTCTTCCTCATAGTCAGCAGTTACACTGTGTCCCTGATGAATTTCAAGCCTGAACACTTCACAAGGCCTGTGAACACTAGATATCTTAGCATTCCACTCCCAGTTCCTTTAGCTTGAGGAAGAGCAACCAAAATAATATAAAGAGGATATGAAAAACTTTGGATGCGTAGACAACAATTAAAAAACATTTCCCTTTGAGAACAAGCCCTATTTTATTATCTTCAATATTTGGAACAATCAGAGAAGTTACATGCAGATGAGGCAGAGAGACAAAAGAGGCAACAGAAGACCAGAACTGGTAGGAGTTCCTTCAGACATTGATTCAGCTGCTTTTCATGTCCAGATGCTTACATGAAGCTTAGTAACACTTTTCTTTTCTGGCTGCTTTTTATCAGGCTTATGGGAGATGGAGAGCATAGCATACCCAGAGCGGATTCAATACACTTTCTCTCCAAAATGTGCCTCTGGCTCTGTTCTATTAGAGCAGATACTTCAGTTTGCCAGCCTACCTCAGATTCCCCATGCTGCTGTTCTGTACTCTAGCTTTGAAACTAGTGGGGACACTGGCAATTCATCTTTGACTTTTCCTAAAAAAGTATTAGGTATTTCTTTATTTTCACTGTGGAGAAGGAGAAGGTGTGTCCCCCCCCCCCCAATATCTGCAAGGTCAAAAGATAGAGATTCTCATGTCTACCAACCTGGATAATTTGCATATTTTATTCAGAAATATTGAGGGTCATATTAAGATTCTTGAAGAGACTGACATAGTGATAAGTGTAGTGTAAATGCCTATACAGATAGATGGATGGAACCATAGACATTTTTTTTTTTTAGTATTTGATATTCAGCATCACAAATTAATTTAACTTCAGGCACTTGCTCATACCTGAGTTAAATGCAATTGACACTATGGTGAAGGAACAAATCTTTAAAAAATTAATAAAAAATCACCGCGTACAATATCTAAGAATCCTGCAATTTTCTACTTAGCCTGGTTTTCGGTCCTCAGGTGACATTTAATAGGTTTCTGGCTAATATACAAGGTTCTATAGGTGAACACTTCTTAAGGGTTTATTTGCTCCAGGGAAGCAAGGGGTGAAGACACTAGAATATGTAATTCCCCTTAAAACTCCTAATGTCAGCATTGTGATGGGCTTTTCCCTTCCGCACTGGATTCTTCTAACTAGAGAATATTTCCATCATGTAGAGTACTGCACTTTATTAGTATTTCAGTGTTCCCAAATGACTAGAACTGATTTTGAAACTGTTTTTGAGAATCAGAACAACGTTTTAGAGGCTCAAAGAATTTTATTTTTGTTGCTGTGCCTCATCAAATACACCAGACAACATTTTCACTTTACAAACAAGTAATCTTACATCTATAATGAGAATTTAGTAAAAGTTTGATCCCAAACCCATTGAAGTCACTAGAAAGACTCCCACTGAATTCAGTGGGTTTTTGATCATGCCCTAACTATAGAACATATTTCAGAGTATCTTCTGCATGGCTTTATGGCTCAGATCAACTTTCTGCTTTTACCAGATGGAAAGCTGATTGGACATGACTGTAATTGTAATTTACTTCCACTAAAGCTGATTTGGTCTCAGAACAACATAAATCAAACCACGGACACTATTTGACTTCAAAATACATAAATTTTCTTCTTGGAATAAATACCAAGAGAATGTTAGTATTGTTGTTACTGCCATTTTTCAGAGATCTATTTCATGTTCCTGGGTAATTTTTTCATTCACAGACGGATTGAGACCACTCAGGACAGGTGGGTATTGGAAAATGCCCAGAAAGGCTACAAAGTTATAACTCAATTCCTTAATACAGTCCCCAAAATTAAAATTAATGCAGACGGCTCTGGCCTATGATGGCAGCCATCTGCTAACTGTTGAACATGAGATTCATAGAAGAAATACCTTAGAAAGACAGATTCTATTAAGTTTTACTTAAAATTCCCTTTGGTTCCGAAAGAGCTGTTGGTTCTGGATCTCAAACTCTTCAAAAACTATAACTAAAAATCTCCCAGTGGCACTTCCTATCTTCCAGAAATCCCAAGGAAGTCTTGAGCGGTCTGCCTCTTTAAGGGTTGGGAGGCTAGAGAGCAGCCGTACCTGTTCTGGAAAGGAGCCCAGCAGGTAATGCTGGGAATCATCTAACCCAGCTGGACAGAGTCAAGTGACTGGGTCTGATGATTCCCAGTTAGAGGAAATAAACCAGGGTCACAGCTCCATGAGGGAGCCTGGGACCAGGATAAGGATGGGAGTACGCTCTCCTGTGGCTGCAGCAGAACACTGCAAGAGGGCAAGCAGGTCCTGCAGGCCCTGTTAGACTGGAGAAGGTCTGGACCATTAAATTGCTGGAGGATAGAAGGCCCCACAGTCTCAGTTGGGAACAGGGCTATTCCTTTATGTTGATGTTCCATGTGTGTGTGTGCACGTGCAGTAGTACACTGAAGAATAAATACGGCCCTGAGGTAAGGGCTAAAAACTGAACTGGGTGTGGCTAATCGTATTTCCCAGGCTGGTGATAGAGTCCACCAGCTTACAAAGTCTGATTTCACATTCTCATAAGTAAGTCCTGTCTTTCAAGACATGCAACATTTTCTTTTGATCTTTTAATATCTCCAACAGTCTACACCAAATTTCTGTAATCCTAATCGAAGCTCTGAGGAAGAGAGACACATATGTCTATTACTCCTTTGTTATGATTAAGTCTTAACCCACCAGGTCAGTCAGACCAGAGTACTGTACAGTTTCTTCATGAAGACTGATTTGTAATTCCAAAAACCTTCCAAGATAGTACTACAGTTAGGAATCATCAACATTTTAGGAATCATAATCCACACCTAAGGTTGTGGCTTGTTTATTAAGCAAGACAGGTGAGAGAACATTTTAGCAACTATGTAGAAGATGTCAGGAAACCACAAAATATCTGTAAAACTCTTACCTCAGTTATAAGTAGGTTTGGCAGAATTCGATTTTTATTTTGTTATAATATTGGTGGATATTATCAATGTTTTTGAGCATTTTTTAATTTTTATCAGTTTACATTTTCACAGTAGTGGAAATCTTGGGGGGGGGAGGTCAGACAATTATATAATGACAATATATATTGAGATTCAAACAGTTAAAGCTTTATAACCATTAAAACACAAATTGTAATCATCACATGTTAAAATATAAAATGTAAATATATTTAAATCAAACTGTAATACATTCTCAAACAGCGTTTTTCTTACTCGCCCTATCTGTACATTTAGATTACTACCAATGAAAATATTTTTGTTGGTTTGTGTGTGTATGGCGAAATCAATTTTTACTGATAAAAAACAAATCCTTCTGAGCGTAATTATAGGGCCTGCTAATCTTCTGCTTAAAGCTACTCTCTTGGACAAAACTTCCAAGGAAGCCACCATCAATATTCATCTTTCACCTGTTCTCTCCTAGTTCCAAAGAAATAGTCCTACACTCAATAATAGTATCAATTTATTGGTGGAACTGCAAA
>NW_020664409.1:88031932-88077985 GCF_002925995.2 Terrapene triunguis | reverse complement strand
ATTATGGACTAACTAATATCAGAAATTCAAAGGACAGTGAGGCCAGATTTTAAAGGTAGTTTAGTTCCTAAACATGCAGATAGGTTCCCAGTGGGATTTTCAAAAACATCTAGGCACCTAACACCCAGTGGGCATTAGGGCCCTAGGGTGTTAGGCACGTAGGCACTTTGGAAATTCCTGTAAGGTTCTTAGCTGTAGGCACTTAAACACCTTTAAAAAATTGGGTCTTAGTGCTGAATGAAGCAATGCCTAAACACCAGAAAAAATATAGGCCAGTGATATCTAGGGATGTTTGCAAGCCTCTTTGACTGGTTAGCCCACACGTCATCTCTAATTATACAAGGACAATTTATTTGTTTATACAGTACACCTATCAAAATTCTCTAGGTGCAAATATGAGAAAATAGCTTATTTGAAAACATACATCACAGAAAGTGACACTAAAAGCACTCCCAACCCATTAAAGCCTTCCCTCTCAGCAAATGGTTCTGTGAACAGATAAGGCATGAAACATTCTTGGAAGGTCAACAAATTCAGTTGATGGTTCAAGGGGGAAGTGAATTCCAGAGTCAAAAACCAGATAGTCAACCCATCTCCCTCTTGGCTGTTTTGAGCTGCTCCAGCATTGCAAATCAACTGGAAGGCTATCATAACCTACTACCTATGGGTTCCCTTAATGTAAGTTTTCAAGGAAGTGGCGCTGAGCCCTGAGTGAAGGAATGATTAGGCAGGTTCTGACCCCTCTAACATGCCCATTGTGACAAGACAGCTCTTTCTTGTTTTGCTCTCTGCTATTTTTTCTACAATTTAGACTTTCTAGCAATAAGTAGTCTTTAAGGAAACCACTGCAGAGTCTGGGATAAATGATTGACTTGTCATGAAGGGGACTGATGGATTTGTTCTAGTTTATCTCTGCAGTGCCATCTCTACCTCCCTCACATCCATCTGTGATCTAAGGAAATGTACAATGAGATTTTGCTTCTGGATCTTCTGGGACTTCTTTTGTTTCATCGGTGACATAATCGGTACCAGCAAAATATCCAGTGCCAAAAGAAAACAACAACAACAACAACAGTAAATACTGTTGGGATGGTGCTGCATTATTATCAATTACTGTGGCTGCTATGAATGAATGTGGTGAACGAGTTTGGTATGGCTTGATATGTCTGAATTTGCTAGAGGATTCTGGGAGTGGGGTTCTCTTAGCATTAGACAATTGATATAGAAATTTACTGAGAGCGATTAGCAGCTCTAACTGAGTCTATATTTCAATATAGAACTTTGGAATATACCAGCCGATGGCCAGCTCACCAAGTAAAGAAAATGCAAAAACACGATCAGTGAGCTTGGCACAAGCTGACCCAGGTCAAAATGAGCCTTTTGGATGGCATCATGCTAAGAGCTCAAGTGGATGATTGATGAGAGGGTGTGACAAGTCCTCTGCCCGCCCCTCTTCCTGAGGCCCACTGGCTGCCCCAATAAAGCTCAGAGAGGCTTCTAGTTATGCAGCACCCGTGGTTTTATTTACACAATGTTCACCCACCACCAGTGTTATGCTATATACAGAGCTTTCAGGCCTGATAATCTCCTCTCCTAAACAGAGTCTGCCCTCAGCCTGGAGACTGACCTTCCCCTGGCCATTCCCCCTTCTTCTGGCTGCCAGCCAGCCTTTATAGCCCTTGAATCCTCAGGCCCGCAGGTGCAGCCAATCCTAAAGGCCAGGCATCAGGCTTCTCCCCATCCCCAATCTATTTCCCCTGATTGGGGCTGGCTGAGCAGGGGCTAATTAGGTGCCTTTGCACCAGCACTCTGATACAGAGGGTAAAAGTTGACTGATTTTTGGTCTGTTTTGCAGTCCCTTCTGAAATATTAATTAGAAAAAACAGTAATGAAACGCCCACAGGGACATGTGATGCCTTATTTCTGGGACATATGACTCCTTTGAGAACAAGAGGCCCGCCACTTCCCATTGGTTGGGAATGGCGAAATGTGGCCACTGGGAGCTGCGGGGGGCCGTGCCTGTGGACGGTCAATGTCAGCACAATGTCTTGCAGCCCGCAATCAAATTACCCTGATGGGCCGCAGTTTGCCCACCACTGGTGTAAGGCCAACATAGTTACTGAGGGTTTATGCTTGGGGAATTAAGGCTTATTAGGGAGATGTATTATATAACCTTTTACTGCTTGTGTGATTCTTTCTCAAATAAAATGCTGTGCATTGAGCAAATTGAATCAGAATTTTCACTGGTACCAGTAACAATCTGCCCAGCTGTGGGCCATTAAAGATCTGTTTCAACATTGGTAGCAGAGGATGGTTGCCATGCTAGTGAAAAGAGTTGGTTGTTTCTGTACTGGTAAGCCAAGCTGAGATATTGTTTTGAGACATTGTACTGTGCCAGGGAACTGGGAATTTAATGTTCCTTGGAACCAGAATATTGAGAGAGAGGGGTTATATATCAGTGCTATCTTCAAAGATGTTCCACAAGCGCAAGCAAGGCGGGTTTACCTTGGAGGATAAAGGGGACTCCCCGAAGCCTCCAGGTATGGTTGATAAGTGTTTATTAAGATAGGCATGTGAAAGTTTGGGGTCTGATCCATGGCTGGGAGATGCTGTCCCTATACCGTACAAGGAGGGATGTTTGAAGGAGATGTTGCTAAAATACCAGACATGTTATACTCCGACTCCCAAGAAGGAGAAAATGATGAATGCTGCTGTTTGGATTATCTATCAAGCTGTGAATAAATTTGAAGAAGAGTGCAAGGCTTGGGAACATGAAAGGGAGAATTTAAATCGGGGCTTGAAAAAAGTAAAATTTCAGAATGAAGGTATGAGACAGGATTTGCAAACAGCTTTGACACAGAATCTGACTAATGCCCTGCAAATAGCAGCATTGCAGGAATTGGAAAGTGACATCAATACACAGATGCAAGAAGGGCAGAAATACAAGCAAGAAGCCGAATGGTATAGAGGTGCTGTGTCAGTCTTAAATGAACAGGTAATGAAACTGACTGGGAAAGAGAACCATAAGAAATGTGCTCAAGAGGTTAATAAGCTGGAATCTACTTTAATGACTAGAAAAAACTATTTGCAGTATGGCTTTTGATCATAGCCCCTGGGATGATAAGGATTGGGAGGACACTGTGAAAATCTGGCAAAAGGAAAGAGTGCAAGAGAACGGGGAAGGACGTATAAAGCCAAGTAACCCCCCCGCCCCCGCCACCTCCATATGAGGATGTCAAAAAGGAAAAGGATGGCAAGAGGGTGTGTGTCTGTCATTGCATTCTGATAAAACATATGGGGGTGAAGAAGAAGGCAAGCCTACATATCATAATATTGATATACATATGAAGTGTTCACAAATAATCAAAAGACAGAAGTTCAAAACTAAATTTAATGAGGATGGTACGGTGACAAAGGATGAAAGTGGGGACCTGATGTTTGAACTCCTGGATGAGGAGGATGAGCTTGTAGGATATGAGAAGGAAATAGAGAGTCAGCCAGCAGTGGTAGTTCAAATGCCTAAGCCTCTGGGATATGTACTGGAGGAGACATCTCACCTCTAACTGAGAATGATAAACAGGCACTGGCTAAGTAATTGGGTCCTCTTACTCAGAAAACACGTTTGTCTTGGTTGTTGGGATACACAGTTAGGAAACATCTAGATCTTGGAGATTTAAGAGAATTGCTAGTAACATGTGCTGGCCCCACAGAAGGAATGGCGTTGTTATCAAAAATTGAAGCAGAATCAAGCAAAGATGACAAAGATGGTGCTATACGGAAGACAGACCAATATTTTTTGATTCCCCTGAATTAAGAAGGGCAGTCTTGTTAATGCATCACGAAGAAGGGGAATTGGTTATGGCTTATTGTACTAGATTGTTGTTGGCATGCTCTCTAGCTGAAATCGAGGAAAATCTGGTCACAGATTTGATTTATGATGGTTTAAGGGAACCTATCAAGGTGTTTATAGGATCTTGAATGGATTTGGATCAGGCTTGATTGATCAAAACAGCCCGGGAGGCAGAAAGGATAGTGAGTGGAAAAAGTAGTTCCTCTTGGAAAGCAGTTGGTGAGGTTTCCTACAGTAATCAAGAGGCTACAATGGTCCCAAACACGCTGGAATGGGGCACGGTAGTTTCAATGAAATAGGCCAAGGATGGTATGGTAGGAGATGTGGAGTGTCTAGTATGGGATCATTGTGAGCACAGGTATGGGCATAACTTTAGGAAAGGGGGGCAGATATGGCCCGTTAGGATAAGAAACCTCTGGAGACTTTGTTAGTTGCTTTAGGTGACTTGATGGCCAGGTAACAAGATCAACCAGAAGCTAAGGCTATTGAGACTGTGGAAACGGGTACAGGAAATCTGCTGATAGGTCCTTATGGCTTGTTATCCCAAGAATTGGCTCAGATGAACCTGGTAGCCCCCTGTCAGTGTGGCTCCACATCTCAATAAAGATGCCTTGGTCTTTGCAACACCTTCCCCCAAGATTGGATGTTAGTGGCCAAATTACAGCCCTACTTACCCAGCAGGGCTGGCTCCTGGCACCAGCTAAGGAAGCAGGTGCTTGGGGCGGCCAATACAAAGGGGTGGCACGTTTGGGTCTTCAGCGGGAATTCGGTGGTGGGTCCCTCAGTCCCTCTCTTCCTCTTTGAGCTGCCGCTGAAGAGGAGGAGAGGGAGTGAAGGACCCGCTGCCAAACTGATGCCGAAGAATGGAATGGCGCGATTGCACTGCCATAGCTTCCCCCCCTCCCCCCCCCGCCGCCGCTTGGGGTGGCAGAAAACCTGGAGCTGGCCCTGTTAACTGGTAGACCTTACGTGGAAGCGGGGCAGGTGGGGGCAGGAGGAAACATACAATGGTTGTTAGCAGTAATTGACACAGAAGTGGAGTAGGATATATAGAAAGGACAAACCATTCCTTTGTGTGAATTCCATGACAAAGAAGTATAAGGAACCTTATTCAAAGATCTGCCATGGGTAGTAGGTTAGACTAAATTTTGGACAAATACAGTGATTTCTGACAGCATGACTGAAGAAGCTATATTAGGAGCAGATGTGGTACAACAGGAAAAGTAGGTAATTGATTTGGCAGGAGGCTGGTTGTGGGTGAGAGAGAAAGAAGGACTGTGAATGAGTGGGTTATTTCAGGGGGATTGAGGAAATGGGCCTGTAAGGCCATGGCAGTTGTGGTACTGCCAGACAATGAATGGACAGGAGAATTTCCCATGGTTTGGGCTAGGAAGAAATCTGAATGTGGTGGCATAGAAGTGGCAGTGAAGATAGTGGGGAAATTTGTAAAGCAAATTCCTCAGTATTTCTATCCGGCAGAAGCTGTTCCCCATATAGAAGAACTGTTACAGGATTTGAAAGCACAGGGAGTAGTGGTGGAGTGTCAAAGTCCTTACAATTCTCCAGTCTGGCCTGTATGGATGGCAGATGGTGCCTTATGATTGATTATAGAAAAATCAATGAAGCTACAGTACCTATGGCCCCAATAGTAGTTAACCTTCCAGTTATAATGGCCAGAATGGCAGCAGTGGCTAAATGGTTCTCTGTACTGGATATTGCTAATTGTTTCTTCACTATCCTGTTAACCGCCGAGAACCTCAATTTGCCTTTACATTCCAAAATAAACATTTCAATTTCAGATGAGAACCCCAAAAGCTCCATAATGCCCCAGCTACAGCACACACTTACGTAACGAGGATGCAGGACCAGCTCCCTGAGTCGGATAAGCCATGGGTTACTTCTTATACGGATGACATACTAATAACAGCAATTTCTCAGGAAGAATGTAAGTATCAGACTAAATTGGTTTTGGGAATAGCGGAAAAGACAGGTTTTAAGTTATCATGGGACAAAGCACGGCTGTTATAACAAGAAGTTGAATATCTAGGCATCACTTTGGGGCAGGAGGGCCGAACTATCAGTAAACAAAGGGTAGACATTTTAAGTACCTTTCCTAAACCAGTGGACTTGCATTCAGTTAGGGTATAGCTGGGAGCTATGGGATTCGTTCAAGATTTTTATACCAAATTTTACTGAAATTTGCAGACCCTATGGTCCCTCCTAAAAAAGAAACAACAGTGGGACTGGGGCCCGGAGCATGATGAAACTTTCAGGAAGTTAAAAGAAGCAGTTATCACTGCACCTGCATATCACTGCAGATATGCTAATGCAGGCGCATATATCACTGCACCTGCATTAGCATATCTGGACACAGGTAAACCTTTTTATTTAATGGTGTCACACTGTTTGTGAGCTATAGGTGAAGTGTTGTTACAGGAAACATGTGGAAAGCAACATCCTGTTGCCCATGGAAGTCGCAAACTAACACCCCACGAATTGACATTTTCTCCGTGTGAGCTAGAATGTTTGGCAATCGTATGGGCCTTACTGAAATGGGAATACATGATGGACAAGCTCCTATTATTGTAACCACTGCTCACACCCCTGTCAAGCTAATCCTGCAAGGAAAAATCATCGATTGGCTAAGTGGGCTTTAGTTTTACAGAACTGTAGGCTTATAGCTGACAAAGTGAAAGAGCTCCCCTGTTCCATACGCTCTGATAATGGAAGGGGAACAACACGAATGTCCCATACCTATACAAACACAATATAAATGGCCTGTGAAAGAGACTGGAGATTTGTTACAAGCAGTATGAGACCATACGTGGGTATGGTTTACAGATGGGTCTAGCTATTATATAGAAAGTCAACTTGTTTGTGCAGCAGCAGCTATTTGCTTTTTTACAGAACAAGAACTTGTGACTCCATGTGAAAGGATGTCAGCCCAGGGATGTGAAGTAACTTGGACTGTGATGTGGTTATATATTCTGACTCCCAATGGACTGTACAAGAAGTAATTGTATGGGCATGCATCTGGGAGCAACAAGAAGGCAAAGAAATTGCATACTGGAATCACTGGAGAGCTATCATTGATATCATTCGAAGAAGAACGGGTTCCACAGAAGTCAAACATGTTAAAGCCCACACCAAACAACATACTCTTCAAGGCTATTGCAGTGCTAAAGTAAAGCAGTTGCTAAAACACCCGCTGTGACTGATCGTGAGATCAAGGTGGTGACTCCATCTCAAGGGAAAGAGTGGGCAAGTTCAGGAAAACTTCAAGCAGATGTTAATATAGCTAATCAGAAACCTTTGGAGAAACAAAATACTCTAATACAGTATGGAAAACTGGATTGGGAATTGGTGGGACAAAAGATAGTAGGAGTTTAAGGAGAATGGGAAATAATAAAGGAACAAGAAGTGATTAGATCCAAACAAGGCGATCAAGAAAGATGGGTACCTCCAGAACAATGCAGGAAGGAAATAGTTCAGTTTGCACAAGAGCAAAGGCATTTTGGTACTAAAAGAACATTGGAACAAGTAAAAAGGGCAATGTGGTGGCCAGGAATAAGAATGCAGATTGAGAGATTTTGTCAACAATGTTTGGTTTGTGCTCGAGTTAAGAGTACAAAGAAGAAAATTCTTAGACATCAGCTTGATACTATAGGACTATGGCAAAGGTTACAAATGGATTACATCGGACCTTTGAAAAAGACCCCTTCAGGAAAAACCTTTTGTTTGGTGGTTATAGATAATTTTTCAGGTTGGGTGGAAGTGATTCCTCTAGTAAATAATACAGCTCAAACTACAGCCAAAGCTTTGTGGACACAAGTGCTGAGTAGATGGGGTATGTCCTTGTGTATGAATAGTGATCAGGGACCTCATTTTGTTGGAGCTGTGGTAAAAGCATTGTTATCAATAATGGGAATCAAGCAGAAATGGCACATAGTATACCATCCACCAAGTGCAGGAAAAGTGAAGCAGAAGAATAGAGAAATAAAAAGTGTTTTGACTAAACAAATCCAAACACAAGGCCAGGACTGAAAACTGCTTTACCTGCTATCTTAATGACCTTAATGAGAACTTTGGAACAAGCTGGAAGTAAGTATACACCCTTTGAACTAAATGACAGGCCAAGCTATGAGAACTCCTGAATTCCTACTAACACCTAGGAGACAAATGCCTGAGTGGATACAGAAGGAGATCTGGGTGGCAAATTTGGTGCAAACAGTTGAGGATATTTGGGCAAAAAAACTCAATGTAGACGGAGAGGAGCAGATGGGACGATTGGCATATCAATGGAAAAATAGGAAACAAGGTCATGCTCAAAGAATTGGTAAGTAAAGATAAAATGAAACCCACATGGAAGGGACCCTTCCCAGTTAAGTATGTAGACAGTCCTGTGGCACTCTTAGTAGCTACTCTGGATGGAGATGTGTGGAAACATTCTTATCAAATCAAATTATATCTGTCAAAGGATTAGACATAATACTATATAGAATTAAATGTATAATGAGTACTAACCTATAAGGCCTGGTGGAGAGGTCTTGTGTTTTGTTTTTGTTTACTTATATTTTGTAGACTGATCCATGAAAGCAAAACATATGCTGTGGAATCTGCTTCGTTTTGCTTTTTGCAGGCTTGTTTGCCATGTGATTACTGGACCACTGATTGTGGGATTCGCCGTGCTATGGAACCCCATCCAGGCAATAAGTCAGAAGATTGTGAGATTATTCAATTCCAACTACAACAGAAAACCATATTGGGGGCATGAGCCAACCTTTCTTTTTGGGTTGGGGGCACTGATTTCTATTGAATGAAACACCAGGAAGAGGAATTAAGTGTCCTAATTACCCCTAGGGAAGAAGTAATTAGGGCAAAAGAGGAATGTACAACTTGGGATTGGAATGTTGCAAGGTTGTGGGATAAGGGTCCTACTTGGTGGACCCTCCACCAGCCAGGAAAAGCTTGCAAAGATTGCCTCCAACTTAATTGGAAATGCCTAGAAAGATTTAAATCAGTGATTGTAGACCCCAGTGTGTCTAAATACAGAAGATTGGAATGGATTTTTCAATAGGAATATCCAGTTACCCTGCTTTCACCCTTCATGAGACATAGATATAAAAAAGAATCTCCTATGAGGAGGAGGAAGAAATCATATCAAACATTTCCAAAAGAGAGGGAAATCTGGAAAAGGTCTCTAGAAAATATAAATTTAAGTAGTGAAATAAATAGCAGTACAGATTTGATCAAATTCCCATCTAAAATAAACTTTACTGTAAGCAACAACTCAGAGCTGTTCTCTGTGGAAATGTTGTACAAAGGTAATATTGAAGTTGTTTCCCCGATAGTGCTTACTCCAGCAGTGTTTATTTCATTAGGAACCAAAGGATATGAAAGGCAGGAAAATAGCAAAGTGAAAGGGGATAAAGACATTTCTATCCAGGCAGCTGATTCTTCAGTACAGGAATGTGAAAACACTTGATTCAATAGGAGATACCAAGTTGCCAGAGACAGTAAAGGGTATGATGAGGAGGAAGAATTGGATGTAGAAGATGGAGAAGTCTAGCACTGTAAAGTAACAGTCAGTTAATCCCTTAGAAGCTGAGAAAGATACTCAAGGGATATGAATATTTCATGTAGTCAATGAAGCATGTGGGTATGCTTCATTTCTGTATGGGTTCAAGGACCAGTTTCTAAAATATTAACAAAAGGGTGGCAAGGAACTTCACAGAAACATACTTTAATTGTTGAGTGGGAATATAATCAGAGTAGTGAAAGGTGTTAGTGGATTTCAAGTGTAACAGATTGTTTACATGAATTGGGGACCCAAGAATCCCAAGTGATTGATACCAGAACTGGGAGATTGTGGGAACCAAATGTACTACATGAAGACACCGCTCAGACATACCAACACCATCTGGGAAATGGTATATTCCAGGAATGTATAATTCAAGGGGCATGGTTTGAAAATGGGACGAAGTTGCAGCCATGGATATAGGATCAGCTGTAAA
This sequence comes from Terrapene triunguis, assembly GCF_002925995.2. Lineage (NCBI taxonomy): Eukaryota > Metazoa > Chordata > Testudines > Emydidae > Terrapene > Terrapene triunguis. The sequence continues at coordinate 88,068,121 of NW_020664409.1, read as the reverse complement.
ATTGTATAATATCACAGAAAATGTGGAGATGTGTCAGTGAGCGTGTGGTTGGTACATGCTCACTGGGGTATGGTAATGAACCTGTATTTGAATGGGAACTAGGAAATGAGTGGGTAATGGTAAAAGAACATCATCATAATGCCCGATTTAAGGGATGGGAAGTGTCCAGACAAAAATGCCCCGAAGGACATAAATGTGCTTTAAGATGCCATACCTGATATGGGGATAATCTGCAACACATGGAGGGGAAAACATGGGTTAATGTAACCAAACTGACATGAGAACATCATAATGTCACTAACCAATCTCCTGAACATATGGAATGGTTAATTCTAGATTGTGATCATAGCTGCAGATATATATATACAATGGATCTAGATTTAAAGTTGCTATAATTTTAGCCCCTGAGGATTGGATAATAGATAGTCATTATCCAAATTGTTCTAAATGGATTACAGAATACAAAACATATTGGTTTTGTGATTTGGAAAGAAGAGGGATGTTTAAGAAACACAATCTGGGAAGCATTTAATACTGGGATGGGATTAGGAACTACATGGAGTCTCACTCACTCTCTCAATGTGGAAAGAGAAACTGGAACAATTGGTACAATCAGCACACACTGGGGAGCAAGGGGAAATTTTGGATTAAGAAATGGGATACTGTGTGATGGAATTAAGTGGACTACTAGGGAAAAGTGTTTTTGAAATTGTTAAATAAATAAGAGATATTCACTCAGGATTGTTCTGGGGGGAAGTGTGTATAGAAGCCCAGGGAATCTTGGGAGAACAATGGAAAGATATTTTGGAACAAAGTCGGAGAGGTAATTGGCCAGAAACACTTAATTGGGCATTGAGTTATTCCTATATTAATCAATCATTCCAAGATACTCGGAAGGTGCAAGTGCAAACATGTACACTTGTCCTTTCTGGTATAGCTAATGGAGTGGTACAAGAAGTGTATACGGTAATATACGCAAGCGCCTGGGGAAATAAAACAGGGTAGTATGAAATAGTGCCAGAAGGAAATGGATTGTGGTGGATACCCGGAGAAGGATGGAAACAAATAATAGGAGCCCAGTGGGTATGAAGTACCTTAATTAAGAAAGGAAATTGAAATTTGAAATGAAAAGAAGGTAACCTTACTATGAGTTTAAAATGAAAAAAGGGTTAGTGGGGATTGTATAAGATAAATCAAAATATATGTTGGCATCTGAAAAAGAAGGGTAATGTAACAATAAATAAGCAAACCTGGCTCATGAACCAAGGAATGTGGTGTACCCATAAAAAGATAATTAATTTCTAGTAGAAGCAATACCAATGGCACCTCTAAATAACTAAAACTTTTATAACTCATCCTATCACATATCTTCAAATTTGAAAAAAAAAATAGAATGTAATAATACAGAGTGGGATATGGAAATACAAACAAACCAAGGAACATTGAATCAAATAAAACTATCAACCAGACTTGTAATAACGGTAAAGGCAAAACTATAAAATTGTTTAAAAAAGCTGTAGAGAATATAAAATCTCAAATGTATTATATTGTGTGTCAAGTAACAGAATGGAATAAAATTGAATGGGCAATGTTATTTTGAATTTGTAGAACAGCAGTGTTACTTCTTCTGTGCTTCTGTTTTGGGTATCAAATATGTAAGATATATAAAAAAGAAAAGGTTTGCAAAAAATTAAGATTAAATTGTCAAATTATGCTTTTTAAAAATCGTAAAATGATGCTCGAGTTTCAAAAAAAGGAGACATATAATCCAATAATTGGCATGTTAAGTAATTGGTATAATTGGCATGATTGGTGCAATATCGCAATTATCTTTAGGAATTAGATATCGAATGGGGAACTGTTGGAATGGTGCTGAATTATTATCAATTATTGTGACTGTTATGAATGAATGTGGTGAACGAGTTTGGTATGGCTTGATATATCTGAATTTGCTAGAGGATTCTGGGAGCAGGGTTTTCTTAGCATCAGACAGCTGGTATAGAAATTTACTGAGAGTGATTAGCGGCTCTATCTGTGTCTGTTTCAATACAGAACTTCGGAATATACCAGCCGATGGCCAGCTCACTAATTAAAGAAAATGCAAAAACACGATCAGTGAGCTTGGCACAAGCTGACCTGGGTCAAAATGAGCCTTTTGGATGGCATCATGCTAAGAGCTCAAGTGAATGATTGATGAGAGGGTAAATGTTGATTGATCTTTGGTCTCTGTTTTGCAGTCCCTTCTGAAATATTAATTAGAAAAACCAGTAATGAAACGCCCACAGGGCATATTTCTGGGACATGTGACTCCTTTGAGAATAAGAGGTACAAATGCTAAGCAAAGTAAATTAGTTAGTTAGTTTCCCAATTAACAGCTGAAGAGGTCTGTGACACTGTGAGACAGAGGGTCTCAGGGTAGCCAAGACCCTGCTACGAGGGACTTTTGTAGGACTTTTGAACCAGAGGGCCTTGGGGTAACCAAGACCCTGCTTCAGAGGACATTTTACAGACCAAGTACTTAAGAGGGAAAGAGAAGAAAAGAAGTCTCCATCTAGGACTCATAGCTGCTTTGTTTGCAAATCAGGATACTGTGTAAGGCCAACATAGTTACTGAGGGTTTATGCTTGGGAAAATGAGGCTTATTAGGGAAATGTATATAACCTTTTGCTGCTTGTGTGATTCTTTCTCATATAAACTGCTGTGCATTGAACACATTGAATCCGAATTTTCACTGGTACTGATAACACTCTGCTCAGCTGTGGGCCATTAAAGATCCATTTCAACAAACACGGCTTTAGATCAGCAGGTAAGGAACATGTCCCAAAATGTTTGGATGAAACCATTAGACTGCCTACACCCCCATATTCATCCTTATAATATGATTGTGTGGTATCTAATGCAAAGTTTGTCATGTTGCGTGTATTCGGAAGGCTCATGATGTACTGAGCATTGTTGTTATGGTAATGTTATAGTAATGTTATAGGTTGTAATTTCATGTATATAGTTATGAGGCTGAAAATGTATCCTCATGGCTTAAAGCAAGCCCAGACAAAAACTCTTCAGAATAAGAGGGGCAGTTCACACCTCATCAGGACATGTATGGGACAAACCCAGCTGAGCCTCACAGGAACAAAGGACACTGGCTTAGGCAACAACAAAGGATCTGTTGGACTCTCAAGTGAGTCACTCCCCTTCCTTTGGTCAGTTTGGGACTGCGATGAGGTAATGCTCAACTGACTCTGAAGGGGGGGGGGGGGAACAAAGCCAAGAGGGAAGAAAGGACATGATAAAAGGGAGAGATATTTGTCATGCTCTTCCTCTCTCTTCCACCTCCATCTACAGACATCACCACCAAGTGACTGAAAGCGCTGATCAAAGGAGAGATCCTGGCTGAAGGGCAACCAGCCAGCCTGTGGTGAGAAGCATCTAAATTTGTAAGGGCACTGAAAGTGTTAAGATCAGCTTAGAATGTGTTTTTCTTTTATTTCAAATTTGACCAAATCCGACTTGTTATACTTTGACTTATAATCACTTACAATCTATCTTTGTAGTTTGTTTATTCTACCTGAAGCAGCGCATTTGGTCTGAAGCGTGTCAGAGACTCCCCTTGGGTTAACAAGCCTGATACATATCAATTTCTTTGTTAAATTAATGAACTCATATAAGCTTGCACCGTCCATCGGGCATAACTGGACACTGCAAGATGGAGGTTCCTAGGGTTGTGTCTGGGACCAGAAATATTGGCTAGTGTCATTCGGTTGCACAATCCAAGGAGCAGCTTACATGCCAGAGGCTGTACGTGAACAGCCCAGGAGCGGGGGTTCTCACAGCAGAGCAGGGTAAGGCCGGCTCCCAGAGTCAAGGATTGGAATGACCTAGCAGATCACCGGTCCAGATAACACCAGAGGGGAACATCACACATATGTGCTACATAGGTTTTGAATTCTCCTCCTTGCAGCTTTTATGGTTTCCCAGTGTGCCTACTTCAATGCAATATATTTTGCTAACAATCACAGAAAAAATATAATCCACAATAGTTAAAGATAGGAGAAAAATCTTATTTGATAGTTGATAATTCACTACTAAGATGATGGGTACTCTGTAAACACAAGAGAGAGACCAAGTGGTCAGTCAATATCCTGCCATGCAGGACAGTTTCCCTCAGTACATGCCACTCCTGGGCTAGCAGGGAATCTGCAAAAGAATAAGCAGGCATCAGTGTAAGCCTCAAGGACAGGCAAATTGGAGGTTTAAGTATTTTATTCCAAATTTGTACCAACCCTGCAAAAATGGTCCCCCTTTCTGAGTGGAAACTTAATTCTGAAATTCTAAATTATGTTTTCACAGAGGCAAATTTCCTCCAAAATGTAAAAATATCAACACATTATGAGGCAAAAACTGTGATATTGTGACAATTCAGTAAAAAAGGAATAATTTTATACAGTAAATATGCCTTATGATATTTCCAAAAATAGATCAATTTTTTTGTACATTTTTAGGGCCAGATCCTTAGTTCCTTTAGTGGAGTTACACTGATTTACATCAGCGAAGCATCAGGCCTAGAAAACAGACAAGAGATCTAATCTTATGGACCTAATCCTTCACCCTTTAAAATAAATGGAGTTTTGCCATTGACTTTAAACAGAGACTGAAATGAGTCCCATACTTGTTCATCGTGCACTAGTGTGGAAGTTAATACAGCAATCTTGGGTCTAATTCTCCAGTGGCCTACTTCAGCAGTCCTGGCTTTGATGGTTCCAAGAGGATACTCTTGTATCTCAATTCCTTCTGAGGTCCCAGTGAAAAGAGAAAACAAAGTACCAGTGATCCCTGGTTTCTGGAATGGTCCTTTTGGACTATTGGCCATCAGTGGAAATACACAAGGAGTGAGTCTGACCCATGGTTTTACTGGAGAGGGTCCCATACATTTTGCCATTCACCATTTAAATTTATTTGGATCAACACACTTTAAACACATGCTAAGGTTGATGTAAGGCTCCACCTTGAACCCTGATCTGCATCTTTAGAAAAATCTATCAAGAGATTGGGAATTTAAAGAACTTATGATGAACCCTGAGACAAGTGGCACAGGATATATGGTGAATAATTACAATGACTAAGCAAGAGAAAATGGTACAAAGACAGCAAGGAAGAGGAACAAAGGAGATATGGTAGGGAAGGGGAAGGAAATGAGAGAGAATCAGAATGAAGGAGAAAAGAAGAAAATACATATAGAGGGAGAGGGAATCATAGAAACATATGACAGAATGAGAAGACATGAGTGAAAGAAAGAAGAGAATGGTAAAAAGAAAATTAGTCAGATGGAGAAAAACTGAAGGAAAAAAGGAAATGAGGCAAGTGGGAAGAGATTAAAAAGAATGAGGAATAAATCACTGTCTAGAGGAAGTAGAGAGAATAAAAACAGAGGTGAGATGAGAAGTCACTAGGGTAAATGCAGGTAGGTGTGGGGGAAATAAACAAGAGAGGATGATTGTGTTTTCTGGCACCAAGACAGTGTGCTGGTTACAGTCAGATGTTGGAGGTATTCACTTCTGAAACTTATGCACCAAGATGGAGGGCAATGGGAATAATATATAGGATTAACCTGTTTCTTACATGTAACCTGCCCTTGCTGGAGTTGTTGTAACCCCAGGATAGTGGTTACTTACAACTGCAGATTTTTTAGGATGGCTCCTGAAGACAGCTTTCTCTGGTGGGGGCCTAAGCATTCCAGCCTTGCCAGGAATAGCTAGCGGTTCAATGGGACTACTTACCGGCACTTGTTTGGTTTCTGTGAATAAAGTTGTGGCCCTTATTTGTGTCTGTGGTGTGTTCAGCAACTGGTGTGTTTATATTTTTCGAAGTGCTCTGATACTATAATATAATTCAGACATAGAAAATCAATACAAACTTCTTGCTAGAACTGTTTTAAATCTCTCTCCCCCCCACCCCCCGCCCCTTTTGTGCAGACCTTCTGGGCAAGGAAGGCAGGTACTTCTTGTAGATATTATTTGAAGCTTCATGTGGCCCAGTAATGAAAAAGGATACAGTTTAATACCCTTCTTCATTTCTCCCCTCTACCTCAAAAATTAGATCAGTCTTCCTGGATATATTTTCAGAAATCTATTTCAAATGATTTATAAATGTCACTGTAATAGAAAAAAAATCTTCCTGGGATTTTAAAGTGTACTGATTGTAACCATATTTTATAATGTGAAGCATTCCTTTCCTTGGAAGGCAAAGCAAACACTAATTTATTGCCTATTCCTAAAGTATTTTGTTGTTTTACTTTCTGAGTTTTCCTTGAATTTTGCTCAAGCGGCTGAGGAATTAAAATAGCACAAATCTTTGAAACGGACATGGAATGGCTGGGAAGGATATCTGGATTTATATGTTTTTGGACAGTGGTTGTTTTCACAAATCATCTTCAGGTTTCTTCAGAAAGAGACAAACATTCCTCTCTCTTTGACAACAGGAATGGCCCAGCACCCGCATGATATTGCCGCTCTTAAATTAAGCCTTGCAATTTGTGAGGCTGCTTGGAACCACTTGCTCAGAGAAGGGAGGTCCATAACCACTATGGGGATGCTATGTGAAACAGCCATTTGATGAAAAAAAATTGAAGACGTTTTGAATGCAGATAAAAGGAGTTGCATTCTTTAATGAGCTTTCTTAATAAGTAAATACTGAACAGCTTGAATGCACTAGGGAAGATTTCACATATATTAGCACAATCTTTATTTTTTTGCAATAGATCTACAAAAAAGGGTGAAAAGAAAACAAAAACACTCCTCCTTATTTAACATTTTTAAATGTGGTTTTAATGAAACATTAGGAAATGGAATCTTTCAGAAATCAAATACATCAAAGAATTCTAATAATTTGCAGTATATAATCCTGTGGTCCATTCTGAGCTTCTGAGGGGTTATTAGCAAGATAGAAAATGAATTTACTATAAAAATCCATGTGCTCAAAGGAATAATTTCTGTTGGCTGGAAGGTAAGTGGGGTTTTATTTTGATAGCCATAAAGCCACGCTTTTCATTTATTTTTTAAATGTAAGTGATTGTGGCTGTGATTCTGCAAAAATCCCATTGAAGTCAGTGGGACTCTACTCAAGGATTTCAAATTAAACACATACTAAAGTACATTGGTGAATAGGGGCCTGTGGGGCTAATTAAAAGTGCTGGGAGATCGAGGGGCAGATCATCAGCTAGTGCAGTGGTTCTCAAACTTTTGTACTGGTGAACCCTTTCAAACAGCAAGCCTCTGAGTGCGACCCCCCATATAAATTAAAAATACTTTTTTATATATTTAACACCATTATAAATGCTGGAGGCAAAGCAGGGTTTGGTGTGGAGGCTGACAGCTCACGACCCCCCCATGTAATAGCCTTGTGACCCCCTGAGAGGTCCCGACCCCCAGTTTGAGAACCCCTGAGCTAGTGTAAATTGTCATAGCTCCACAGTGGATGGATTTTTACAGAAAATTCATTTCCAATCTAGCTAAAAACTCTCAGAAACCCACCATGGATCACAGGACTATACAATGAAAATTGTTAGAAGCCTTTGATATATTTTATTTCTGACTGATTCCATTTCCTAATGTTTCATTGAAACCACATTTACAAATGCAAAAAAAAAAAAGTTGGATTCATTGTTTTCTTTCTTGTAGATGTCTCTGACACTCACAAAAAATAAAGATTGCACACATATTAGCAGACAATGTACTCAAGCTGTTCTATATTTGCCCCATCTGTCTTCAGAACAGGTACTGTCTGGGAATGCCAATGCGGGCTTCACTAAACTGCACCTAATTAAAGGTACTAAATATCATCTCTATACACAGATCTCTAAATATACATCTCTGCCCATGCAGTTTTCACTATGCTACTCTGCTGTCATGCTTCAGCTTTGATCTGGAAGCACCACAGCTAATGGTGAGAGGATAGGTCAAGATGTCATGCTTTTTTGCTCTGGGTCTCTGGCCATGTCTTCACTCAGAATATTTTGCTACAAATTGCATTGTTTTGCTATTTAAACAGCCATGGCTCCTTCATAGATTCATAGCTCCAAAGCCAGAAGGGACCGTCATGATCATACAGGAGGTCAGACTAGATAAAACAGACCACAGAACTTCCCTAAAATAATTCCTTGAGCATCTTTTTTCGAAAAACATCCAATCTCGATTTAAAAATTGTTCTCGATGGAGAATCCACCAGTGGTTATTCCAGTGGTTAATTACTCTCACCATTACGAATTTACACCAGTCTGAATTTGTCTAGCTTCAACTTCCAGACATTGGGTAGTGTTATGCCTTTTTTGCTAGATTGAAGAGCCCATTATTAAATATTTGTTCCTTATGTAGATGCTTACAGATAGTAATCAAGTCACCCCTTAACCTTACAAAGAGAACTTTGTAAAGCTAAATAGATTGAGCTCCTTGAGTCTATCACTATAAGGCATGTTTTCTAATCCCTTATTCATTCTCTTGGCTCTTCTCTGAACCCTCTCCAATGTATCAACATCCTTCTTGAATTGTGGGCACCACAACTAGACACAATATTCCTGCAGCGGTCACACCAGTGCCAAATACAGAGGTAAAATAACCTCTCTACTCCTACTCGAGATTCCCCTGTTTATGCATCTCAGGATCACATTAGCTCACATTTTGGCCATGGCATCACACTGGGAGCTCATGTTCAGCTGATTATCCACCACAACCCCCAACTCTTTTTCAGAGTCACCTCTTCCTAGGATAGCGTTACCCAGCCTGTAAGTATGGCTAACATTCTTTATTCATTCCACACAGATTAACTTAGATAGCTCGAGCATGCACATGACCTGATTCTGCAAGTGCTACACAAGCCAAAATCCTATGGAAACCAAGGAGAGTTTTAATTGATTAAAGACTGCAGGGTTAGACCAATCATTATGTAATGTTTCACCCTCTGTCCCTATCTTCTGCTAGTCAATAGTAAGATACTAACTCACAGTGACTGCAGAGTAGCTCCTATGCATACATTATGAAATAATCAAGCCTTTAGTTACTGAACTAAAATGTAATACTGTACAAAGCTGATATCTATCTTAACAAGAACCTTCATCTTCCAGATAGCTAAGATATCTTCCAGAAATCATCCAGTGGATGATATCCATGTGGCAGTGATGGTTCTTATTCATATTTTCACTTATATTTTTCAGTCTTTTCTTGTGCTGTGTTCTGTCACATGTAGCAATTTACTTAGCAGTGCTTGAAAAAAAAAGATTTACTATTTTCAAAAAGTGTAAATAAAGAAAAATATTCAAATCAGTTATATTCAACGTGAAACTCTCAAGGCACTCTTCTTACTGCTATCTTCTGACAGTAATTGTTGCAGGTAAAAATGGTAATTTAAATCAAACTCACAAAGGTATGGACATGTTTACACACACACACACAAACTTGTATACACACTGAGGGCAAGTATCAGAGGGGTAGCCGTGTTAGTCTGGATCTGTAAAAGCAGCAAAGAGTCCTGTGGCACCTTATAGACTAACAGACGTATTGGAGCATGAGCTTTCGTGGGAGAATACTCACTTTGTCGGATGCACGTCACTGAGGGCAATGACCATGATAAAACAAGATTTCTAAGCAGGGTGAAAGTAACTTAAAGGACTTACTGGTACGCCGGAGTCCTGAGCAGGGCGTGGCCTCAACCAGAAGAGATGTGGCCTCAACCGGAAGAGGAGGGGCCTTTCAAGATTTAAAGGCCCTGGGGCTCCGGCCGTGGCTGGGAGCCCCAGGGCCTTTAAATCACCCCAGAGCTACCACCTGCAGAGGTGGCTGGGAGCCCCGGGGCTTAGGGACGAATTAAAGGGCCCGGGGCTCTGGCTGCGGCGGAGCTCTGGGCCCTTTAAATCACCGTGGGAGCCCTGCTGCCGCTACCCTGGGTGGCAGGGCTCGGGCTAGGGCTGGGGTAGCAGTGGCAGGGCTCCGGAGGTGATTTAAAGGGCCCGGGGATCCGGCCGCTGCGGGGAGCTCTGGGCCCTTTAAATTGCCTCCGGAGCCCTGCCGCCACTGGAGTAGCAGCGGCATGGCTCCGGCAGCAATTTAAAGGACCAGAGGCTCCGGCTGCTCCTTTAAAGGGCCCAGGGTTCCCTGCAGCGGCTAGAGCCCTGGGCCCTTTAAATCACCAGAGAAGCCGGTCCAGTCCGGCACGGCGTACCGGCTCTTGCCGGCTTACTTTCACCTCTGTTTCTAAGTAATATAGTTCAGATTGTATGACCTTTATGTACCTCCTTTGATATGCATACTAGCTGTTATTTTACAATAAAGTTGCCACACAATTTATATCCTAAATAGTTTTTTTGTGGTACTTCTCAGTTAAATGATAAATTGTTCTTTAGCTGTTCAAGGCTGAGAACCGAAGCCCTAGATAAAGGTGAATGTGAGGACAATATAGGAAAAATACTTTTGCAATCTTCAGACAGCCAGTATCAACAGTTCATCAGCACCCTTTGGATCACTCAGGTGAGAGAGAGATTCAGAGGGCTTTCAGATATAAATATATATAACATATATAGTTTTCCCATTTAGAAAATAGCAACAGAGAAGAACAGAGAAAAAACTGCATAAAATAAAAGAGATTTTTGCTGATTTACAGTGAAATCTCACCTCAGAGTGTCATATGACAGGGTGGCTGCAAATTAGGCTGCAATATTTATGCACATTGATTCCAGAACTCAAAAGGCTTTTTTTTTTAAACCTTGTCACCATCTCTATTTGTCATTCTGTATTTCTTCATGTCTGCCATGTTTTTATTCTTATTGCCAATCTGTTCTAAGGAAAAATCTATTGTTAATGTATGCTGGTAACTTTAAATCTACAAAGCTCTAAATATAAAAGGCCAGGCACTCAACTTTCTTCATGGTTAGCATGGTGCAGGATGCTACTGCAATCTGGAGGTGGAAAAGGCAAGGATCACTGTGATCCAAAGTCCACAGCTGAGAGAATCAGTCACAACCTATTTGCCAAGCACACAGGGATGCAGACGCTTCTGAGAGAAGTCAGGCATCAAGTAGCATACTGTACATGAAGGGTGAAATCTAGGCCCCATTGAAATCTACAGTAAAGCTCCCATTGACTTCAATGATGACTGGATTTCACCCACAGGCTGCAAACATCATTGAAGAGAGTGGGTGACCATATGCCCTTGTATAGGGCAGGGTACTTCTCCATCAAATTCCAAGTTAGTATCATCTGTTCATTTCATGAATATGGCTAATGTCAGCACTTTGGTGCACACTGCTATTCATGCTTCCATAGTCCAAACTGTGGAACACTGTAGAGAAACGCTGTGTTATTTAGATCACTAGTGAACATATGAAATAAGGAGGGACCTAATACCAATTATTCTATTAGAAACTTCTCTGCAACTTAAAACTCAGAGCTTATCATTATTTTTTATGACCTTTCAACCATTTTTCAGTCTACGTGGCAGTATTTTTATCCAAATCAGTTTGAATTCATTTTTGGGAGTAGGATTTCATAATTAAAATCTAAATAGATTAGTTCTGCTGAGTTATCTGCATCCACCAATCTTGTAATTCTTTCAAAAGAAGCAATCAAATTTGTCTCAGAATATTTATTTTGTTTAGACCTATGCTGTTTGTTCTTCATATTTCTGCCATTGCTGTAATCAGTTGATATTGTACAGATACATTTTATATACAGCCACTTATAAATATTTTCATGGGTTTGAATTATATGTAACAACAGAAAGGTCATTGCTCATCATCTTGGGTAATTGAGAGACAAACTACTAAATGACTATAACTTATGTTTAATAATAATTACATTAGTTTGTTCTGGCAATTTGTTTTTTTTTTAATGTATTTTATGTGGTCTATTTCTTGCCATTTTATTACAATACTTTTAATTTTCAGCACTAACAGTTATGTTGATTCATCAAGGAAAAATATTTATCAATGAAGTAATTACGGTAGATACTGTGAGTATTACTATTTTCATGGGACCTAGGGCTGAAGTTCTCATGCACATCTCCCACTGTAGTCACTGATTTCAATGAAACTTTACATGGGTGTACTAGTGAATCCTGATGCAAAATTAAGACACTTACCTATAATATATGGGAGGTAAGCTGAACCAAGTACTCTGTAACTTGCTTTTAACCAAGACATGAAATAACACAGGAATAAGATTTAATTTACGTCATTTTTCTGTTCCCAACATTATGGTAAAAAATATTACTAGAAATTTGCAGTGAGTCAAACAGACAATTTAAAAATTGCAAAGGTTGTTCTTCCACTCAGAACTTGGGAAGTGCAAATCCAAGAATGACCCTTGGAACTATGTGTAGTTGAGACATGGCCGTACAAGCATGATTAACACATGGGGAGGCCCCATTTCTTGAAAGGTAGAATTTGGGAGGGAAACAGATTATTACACTAAAAAGACAGAATGTCTGGACCAGCTAAGATAACAGGGAGGACATGCAGGATCCTACTACAAAAAAAGATAACTATGAATAAGATAATGTAGGAATGTAGAGAAGTGGTAAAGAGGAGGAGGTCGAACATGGACAATGCATAGACAGAGCATTCTGCACAGTGATTAGTTCTTGCAAAATAACCAAGACAAGTCAAAAATATGTGATGCAATGTATAGCAAATGAGATATGTAAAGTATATAAAGGGAGAGAGTTTCTGTGTAACTTTGGAGCTGTGGTGTACCCTGCATCCACTGATTCCCCACCCCGGCATTTGAGCCTGATCAACTCAGCATAGCGTTGCTGTATGCCAAATAAAGATACCTGAGTGACAAACGCTGGAGTCAAACTGAGTTTTTGGGAAGTAGAGTGGAAAAAGTTCTCGGAGGGAATCCCAACACTTGGCTCTTTTTTATTTCTGGTAGAATCCAGTTGTGAATTGCAACACACTGACAAACAAGACCAGAGACCTTATATAACATGCACTATAAATACAACAAATATCAATGTGGAGATTGTTTGCAAAACTTCACCAGTCACATGAGCATGAACTTCAATTTAATATTTCATGATATAAATGGACAAGATGAAGATCACTGCAGAAGGGCAGGTTTTCACTCATGAAGACACAGTGCAATGCATTAAGTGGGCCTTGTTTTCTCCATATTTAAAGTTCTATGTAATTTTTGCAGGATTATTACCGTTAGTTATGGACAAATTTCAAAAGATTTGCAGACTTGTGACCCAATTCAGTGAAACACTTAACTTAAAGCATGTGATTAAATCTAATTGAAAATGTCAAACTTATGCTTAAGTACTTTGCTGAACTGGGGCTTTAGTTTGCTCTGGATCAGTCTCCACAAATTTCCAAGGTTACCTGAAGCTCGTCCAAAGCTTGAAACATTTTGATATCTTTTGGCCATGTCATGTGAACCTCTCTCATAACAACTCTTCTGCTCACCATCTCCATCTTCTTTGAAGGTGAGCTTGTTTTGGACCTCTCCATCCTGCAGTGATAGGAGATATCTTAATGGTGTGGGAGGCTGTGAGGTTTGTGGCCTTATCTGGTCATATTTACAAGACAGAATATTGAGTGGATTTAGCTATTTTACTCAGTACAGTTTGCCAGGATGTAATCCATTCACTATTTAATAGTATTACAACTGTTCAGAGATTCATAGATTTTAAGGCCAGAAGGGATCATTCTGATCTAGTCTGACCTCCTGCATAATGCAGGCCAGAAAACCTCATCCCCTAATTTCTGCAAGCCCATAACATCTGTTTCAGTGATAACATATCCTTTTCACAGGCATCCAGTCTTGATTGAAAAAATTCATATTCTGACAAATTTAAAATAATTAAAAAGAAACAGAAATAAAAACAGCTGGAACAATAAGATCAACTCATTTTTTACTGTCAATTTCTTTCTTATTTTTATTGTACCACCTATCTCTCTCCTCCTCCTAGGCAACAAGATGACACAAATGTTGACAGGACTGGTATCTCTTCTGGACCACTGATATCTGCCCTTTCTTCAGTAACAATGCCTGGCAGTTCTCCATGATTGTAAAGCTCTTTCATACATAAGAGTATTTGCTTATATACAGCTTGTGGGCAGAAGGGTGTAAACTGATCCTGCCCTGAGTGTTCTACTGGGAAAGAGTTCTGAAAATTCCAGCCAGGGCTGCTTGGAACTTTGTAAACTCAGCAAAATTAATTTTAATTAAGCAACAGAGATGCCTTTTCCCTGATGTTGCATAGCAGTCATGTTCCTTTCATCACAATAGGACTCTAAGTCATCTCCCAATAAGTAACAGATGGCAATGATGATATCCAGGAACCTCTGCTTACATTTCCAGTGCTATAGAAGTTTCCCAGACCCCATCCAGTATGCAAGAATTAAACTCTGTAGCAATGGGCCCCAACAGAGAGAATGACAAAAAGACTTGATGGGAAGAAGAAGAGAAGAATTAATTCAAACCTTTGCACCACTCAAAATCCCTCATTTTTGAGATGGAGGTTGCTATTTTCTCTATATATACGGTACCATCACCCTAGTGTCTGAGCATTTAAGATCTCTGTAGCCTTCTCTCCCCTAATCCCAAATTGCAGGTATTTCTTTTTGTTATGAGTTCTTCTGGTATTAGTAGTAGGAAAGCTAGGCCAGAGAAGTGGGGTTTGCATTTTGCTCTTAGGGTAAAATTCACCCCTGTGCAGAGTAACAAAGACGTATGCATCGCTAAAGTTCCACATAAGACATCAGAATAGGGCTTAAAAAGTGAATTGGAATTGTGCTGGTCCTCTGTGCTAGGGTGAATTTCACCCTGAGGGCAATGAGGTTTCCGGTCTTTCTGATACACTTCCAGAAGTGAGTTCCACATTGCCTTCAGGGTGCAATTCACTCCAGTGGGCCAGTTGCCAATAAAGTTCTATCTCCTACACTCTCTCCTTAGGTTATTTTGACCTGAACTGATTTCCTCATTTGAATGACAAAATTCAAATTTTTCTGTGACAGAACAATCTAATCAGAGATTACTTAGGATCTGTCTTAGATTAAAAATTTTGCTAATGAATTGCTGCTAGTGAATTAATAGCTAATGTAGATTGGGCCATATTCACTACTCTAGTTTTATTGTGACATAACAATAGAGTGAAACTGGAATAATGCTGTGATGAATCAAGCCCTATGTTCATTAACACATTTTACCTTTTTCACACAGATGATGCAGGATTTCCATGTTCTTGCCAAAGAAACAGAAATGTAATGAAACTAGGAACCTGAGATAGAAGAAAAGTTTGATAAAGAGAACCGTGCATGATAACAGACTTCAAGTATGTATAAGGTTATTAAAAAGAGGAAGGGTGATATATTGTTTTCCTAACCATTGAAGACAGGACAAGAAGTAATGGGCTTAAATTGCAGCAAGGGAGATTTAGGTTAGACATTAGGAAAAATTTCCTGACTGTAAGGGTAGCTAAACACTGGAACAAATTATGTAGGGAGGTTGGGGAATCTCTGTCATTGGAGGTTTTTAAGAACAGGTTAGACAAACACCTATCAGCGATGGTCTACAGAACAATGAGTCATGCCTCGGTGCAGAGGACTGGACTAGGTGACTTATCAAGGTCTCTTTCCAGTCCTACATTTCTGTCATTTTTATGAGAGACTATGAAATACAATGAGCTACACAAGACAATGAAGAGAAAAATCAAAGAAGACATCAGAAAAAATAACGTCATGAGTAAAGATAGTTTTAAGGTAACAAGGTATTGGGAAATACAGCTAGTGATGGGGCAATAGGAAATATTCTCTCTCAAAGCCAATGATGGAAAATTATAGAAAAAGATAGGAACCTGGAGCAATCAGAAGATTTTTATCAGCGGCTTGGTGAAGGGAACACTAGCATGACAAGTATCATATCCTCCTTCATTTCATATAGTGACGTTTCTGCTAAGATAGTGAAAGATACACTCACTATAACAGTATTTCAGCAGTGATAACAAGCAGACTTTCATTTATTTCTCTCTATAGACTACCTCGGTGTGATAATAAATGAACTTTTGGAGCAGATGAACAAATATACACTATTGTAGCCTAGACTATATATGTCTATGAAAAAAAGTCTGTGGGAAAGGATTGAGCAGACAGCAAATTCCTCATCTGCAGAGAATCTTTGGTGTATAAGGCCCTGTACACTGGCATGAAAAATATGCGGTTGTCCTTGTACATATGCATGGAGCTTGCATGGCAGAAAGGCAGTCCATATTCACCAGTAAAAGTCCTCCTCAGATATCGCTCTGAACAGTCAGTTAAAATCAGCATGAGGGAATATCAGTATATCTGAAGGGAACACTGGGAAGGATTGGAATTTCTTATGAGACAGTCCTGTACATTGGGGAGGATGGGAATCTTAGCTTGAATGATGAGCAGAGGGAGAACATTTTTAATTTCAAATAAAATGGAGGTTGGGGAGGGGGGACTCTTGGGAAGATATAAAAAGAGGGTTTTTTGTTTGTTTGTTTTTATACTACTAAATGTATTATGTAGATATGCTCAATAACGTATAATGTGCCCTTAGCTGTTGCAGAAAGTACATGAAGAAAGAAAAAGGGAGCTAGTAAAAGTACATGAGGAGTAGGTCATAGTGGGACCTGGTCATAGTGCTAGGACAGGAAGGCTGTTGAATGTTCACTGGATTGAAGAAGCAAGAGTCAAGAGGACTGAAAAGGAGACAGTCCAGTGGAGAAAGAACCATGGTTCAACTAGTGTCATGGAAATGGAGACATGGTGAAAGGGGTGGATTTTAGAAATGGTTTAGAGGGAAATATGACAAGATTTGACAAGAGCCTGGGTATTTTGAGATACACAAAGGATGAAGTCAGACGATATCCCGAGGTTGCAAGCTCCCTGCCTGGTGGAATTGTCAATGGCACTGAAGAAGTTTGGGAGAAGGGAGGGCTTGAGAGAGAGTGAAATATAACTTCTTATTCTATGTTTAGTTTATGAATGTGATAGGACATCCCTATCCAAAGCAGGAAATGATGAGAACTTGCGCAGAGGGGAAAAGGTTATAGAATCATTAAACAATGACCGCACTGAGAAAGAATACCCAAGCTATGCTTGAGTTCATTCAGGAATATGAAAGACTTCTCTACAAGAGTCTGGAATCACTCAATCACTCAAGCTTGGAGGAGGTGCAAGTACTTTGGAGGACAGGATTAGAATTCAAAATGATCTTGACGAATTTGAGAATTTGTCTAAATTCACCAAGATGAAATTCAGTAAAGATAAGTAGAAAGTATTTGGCTTAGGAAGGAAAAATTAAATGTGCAAATACAAAATGGGGAATAACTGGCAAGGTGGTAGTACCGCTGAAAAGGAACTGGGGTGTATTGTGAATCACAAATTAAATATGAGTCTACAATGTGATGGTGATTATGAAAAAGGCTAATATTCTGGGGTGTATTAACTGGTCTAATGTATGTGAGACATAGGAGGTAATTCTCCTGCTCTACTCAGCACTGGTGAGGCCTCAGCTGGAGTACTGTGTACAATTCTGGGTGCCACATTTTAGGAAAGATGTGGACAAATGGGAGAGAGTCCAGAGGAGAGCTACAAAAATGATAAAATGTTTAGAAAACATGACCTATCAGGAAAGGTTAAAAAAGCTGGGCAAGTTGAGTCTGGAGAAAATAAGACTTAGGGTGGAGAGGTTGATAATCTTCAAATATGTTAAGGGGGTGGTGATCAATTGTTCTTCATGACCACTGAAGGTAGGACAAGAAGTAACAGGCTTAATCTGCAGTAAGGGAGATATAGATATTAGGAAAAACTTTGTAACTATAAGGATAGGTAAGCTCTGGAATTGGCTTCCAAGAGAGCTTGTAGAATTCCCACCATTGGAGGTTCTTAAGAAGAGGTTGGACAAATACCAGTCAGGGATGGTCTAGGTTTACTTGGTCCTGCCTCAGCACAGGGTCTTGGACTTGATTACTTCTTGAGGTCCCTTCCAGCCCCACATATCAATGATTCTATGAATCCCTTAATGGCATATGGTTAGAAATTTATCCTAGCACCTTTTCACTGAGAAGTTTTAGCAATTCTACCATTGCTAGTCTAGCACCAGTGCTAACAATAATAGAAGTGTTAATGGAGGTTTATTAATGAGTTTGTCTTCTAGACTTGCTCTAAGCAGGTTTAGGATACTGCAAAAACAAAACAAAACAAAAACAAAAACACCCATCACAACGAGTCTCAGAGCCTGGGTCAACTGACTTGGGCTTGTGGGGCTCGACCTATGGGACTAAAATTAGAAATATAGACATTCCCACTCAGGCTGGAGCCCAGGTTCTGAGACCCATCCCCTCACCAAGTTTCAGAGTACCTTTGTTAGTACTGGTGCTAGAGCACCAGTGAGATGATTTCTGAGAATCCTGAGTGTAGACACAATCAAACAGAATTTGGCAACTCCGGTTTGTAACTAACCTGAGAAGTGAGAGCACAAAATGCCATTTTTTTTCTTGATGACAAACAAAATAAATTGGATAAATCAATAACATATGTAATAAACACCAGTGAGATATCAAGAGAAACAAATGATGGTGAGTATGTGGTTACTAGGAGGAATAGTGAAAGTGAAATAGATGTATATAAAATGCCCAGGTGGGGAAATTACATAATCAATTGCAAACCAGGCAGCATGAATGGAGAGCCCTGCAGAGAAGTGGAATCTGGATAATAAGAATTCCAATTTTTTCCTCAGCAGTGAACTGACAGAATCTGACAATGATAAAGATGATAATGGAACAAATTTAGATAAATTTATACAGTTGATAAAGGTGGTTGATCTTCTGAATTTACTGTGAGACAAGACCTATGAATTTTTAGAAGCTCTTTATTGTTGCTACCATCTTGCATGCGTTTTTGATTTGTCGCACCCCTGTGGAACACATGAATATTTTCTGGTTAATTTAAAAATCTATCAATACAGAACAGTTCTCATTTGTTCTAAAAATATGACTTAGCTCTAACAATAATTAGAGCACATTAAATTGTATCACACCCAAATCAAAGTAATATTTTCTTGCAAAACTCCCTAAGTAATAAATGAAACAAAATTGCATCTTTTGTAAGATATTTCAATGTAGGCTTGTGTAGGAAATGATTACAGATCCTTAGGTATTTTACTGCATCTGAAGACTGATTACTTTGGCAAAAGTTTAAAATCTTTAAAACACTTTCCTAAAGTCTGCAGTAGTAATATAAATAGACTTGGGAATCTCTGATCCTTTTAGAAAACTCAGTTCAGGATACACCACAAGTGGGTCTGTATTTGGTCATGCCCTCTAGCTTTTAGTTTGAGGCCCATGAAATTATGCAAAAAAATTTATTGCTACCTACAGAAATTATATACAGATCTAATAAATATCTTAAATTTAAAATTTAGCAGTTCAAAAAGAAAAAAGGTCTAGTGTCTGAGATTAATGTTCCTATTTGATCTGTGGAAAACATTTCACATAAAAAGCAGAACTGATGGAATTTCACTTCTTGGGTTTGAACCAATTTGAAGAAAAAAAAACACAAAGAAAAACATCACTTTTACCCACAATAAGCAAGTTGTTTATTTCTTCAGCAAAATTACTTTTTGCTTTGTGCCATTTAAACATGCAAAATGTGAAGATGAAGGTTAAAGAACACATTGTACTTGTTGAGACACATTTTCATGAGCGGCCCTTTACTCATGTAACCAGCACAATACTTGGAGTTGCCAGGATGTTCCCTGCAAAAGAAGGGAACTTGCATAGATCCCTTGGAATTTGAGAAAAGAAAAGCTATAGAAATATAGACACAATCTATTTAGTCATAGAATCATAAAGTTTAAGGCCATTTGGGACCACTAGGTCAACTAGTCTGACTTGTACATCACAGGCCACCAACACCCAGATGCTAAACCCAACAGCTGAAATGAGACCGAAGTATTATAACCCACACAAAAATCCACAATTAGGAGGCTTCCACCATTCTAACCTGCAACAATCACAATGCAGAAAAGGAAAGCATACACTCATGTACACCAGCATGACCAAAACTTTCAGTTTGTTCTCAGTACACAGGCATCAGCACTGCTGTTAAATATCTGCTAGCTGAAATAAACATTCTGGGTATTCTACTGAAGCACATAAAGAAACATACATCATGCTGGATTCTTCATCACTGGCAATTTTAAAATCAAGATTGGATTTAAAAAAAAAAGATATATTCTAGTTCAGATGAATTAATTCAGGGAAGTTCTATGAAGTGTTATGCAGGAGGTCAGACTAGATGACCGCAGTGGTCCCTTCTGGCTTTATATCTATTAATCTAGTAATCTCATTATGGTACTCATGCTAGATGCTGGAATTCTGAAGATTTAAGAGGTTTGTGTATGCATTTCATATGCTGAGCTCTCTTCTAGCTTTCCTTTTTTGTGTGTGTGGGTTGGTTTTTTCCCTGATTTTATGTATTTGGGAAGTTGAATGAAGAAAGAACAGGGATCGAGGAGGATATACTGGCAAAGCAGTCGTGGGGGAGAGAGATGGAAGGAATTAACCTGGAGTTTCCACTATCTGTTGGAAGAAAGTCCAACAGAGGTGTTCAGGCCACTTATATAGCAAAGCATTTAAGCAGATATTTAAAGTTAAATATCTGCTTAAGTGCTTTGCTGAAATAGGGCTTGGAAGCTGAAAGTTTACCAGAGTGGGGAGGTAGTAGCTGTGAAAAGCTGCTGAATCTTTAGCCAGGATTGCTCTGGAAGGGAATATTGCCATAGAAGCTGGGGACCACTTATCGGAAAATCCTATAGCATGTAATAGGATGAAACAATAAGGGTCTACCAAAATGTAATAGGCTTCTATGAAAATCTCTCTAAAAACTAAAGAGGTTTTAATACAGTTGCATAATTGTGTCTCAACAAAAAATATTGGCCCAGTGAGCTAGCTATAGCTTTTCTCACTATATTGCATTTATGTATTTGGCAAGAAAATACTTTTTATGTTTTATTGAACGAAGGAATGTTTGTGAATTGATAGTAAAAATAGTAAAACACTTTTTAGTGCAGTGCTCTTGCATGATTAGAAGTGATAGAATATAACTATATGGATGCTCTGAAACCCCTGTGAAACCGTGTGTGTGTGTGTGTGTGTGTGTGTGTGTGTGTGTGTGTGTGTGTGTATGTAGTGGTCAGTGGATCTACACAATCTTAGATCCAATGGCCACACTCTGCCACACTCACATCCCAAATCCTCCTCTGTGCACCTCTGAATCACTAAGTGGGATGGGATCCCTTATGCGGGGTATTTGCAAGGCCTCCCCTCCACACACAAAAATATACAGTGGAATTTCACCATGACCAAGACTTTCTGTTAGCGGTGACTACCGAATCTTCGCTCTTCAACATGTCATGTACTCATTCAAGCAAAAGTAAACAAAGACGATTTAACAACACTACATCAAATGGGAACAACTAATACAGAGGAAGTGCACCATCAGGTCACTGTCCAGATGGAACTAGGAGTTATTGTAGCTCTTGATAATGACATTTGTCATGACATGCTAGCCTACTGGTTCACCTTCACCATGTTACCATTAAGTATTTGAAAACTGCTGTGCATGCTTAGAGCTGTCCTCTGGAAGAGCTGTAGAATCAGCACAGATTGTTTAGGACCTTGGTAGAGTGCCTGTGGGACCTGCCTGGGCTGAGTAATGAATCTAAAGTTGCTTTTAGAGTTTAATCTGACTTAGTCAGTGTGACAATGATGAAAAGAAATTGGGCCAGAATATTTCCTTGCAACACCCCACTAGTCACTTTGAATTATCCAGATTGGAATCCATCAAAGAGCACAGTGCTTTTAGAGGTACTATAGAGGACTTTGATAACCTTATCTACCTTTGGAGAAATTCCATCTTAGTGGAGGAGGAAAACATAATTTCCCTGTTAAATATGTCAGATGCTTTCTTGGAGTCAACTAAAGTCACAAAGGCACAGGCATTGTTCATATAAAACATCCATAAATTAACAAAGGACATAGGTTTGACTAATGTTTTAAGGTGCATGAATAATGCTTTGCAATTATTAAGCAAATGCTAATGTATGATCTTATGAGCTCCCTTTGTAAAATTGAGCAGCGCTGTAGACAAATAATGCCTACAGGTATTTATACGAGGTTGTTATTACTCTCTTTTGGCAGATGGATATTTAATTAAACACAAATTAGAAGAATAAGAATTACATGGATGATGGTCTGGCACTTTGAATAATGAAATAATGAACACATTTCCATATGCCTTCCCAAAGACCTAATGCTATGCCAATAATTTATTATTACTACGATATCACTAGTATTAGGGCCAGATTTTCAGAACTAATATATTTTGGACTTTGTATTTTAGGGGTGTGGGGAGAATGAGTACTGATACAATATGAAGCTTGGCTCTTGAAATAAGATCCATGCAGGCAAATCCTTATGGCTGTGCCCGGGTCCAGTCATGTGGACCTTATTGCAGGAGCACAGCCGAAATCAGTGATGCCCAACCTAAGGCCAGCAGGCCATACACAGGCCACCAGAGCATTTCATAAGGCTGACAGACGATTCTTTAGCATTTTGACATCATGTTTACATCATTTTAGTTTACATAGTATGTAAAAAGACAATACTGTACATAGAAACAAACTATCTAAGTACATATGAAACAACCTGAACTTAAAATATAAATCAATACAGGTGACTTTAAATCTTATTAAACTATGTAGAATCTGTTTGGACCACACAAGGTTGTGCTTAGGTTTATGTGGCCCTCCTGTGTAATAAGGTTGGACACCGTGGCACTCTGTACCTCAGAGTCGCACCCGGGAACCCCCATATTCACCACTGTTATATAATTATGATATAGTTTGTACAAAATATGCCTTGTGAGGTATCATTTTAAAAGGCTTGATCTGATGAACATTAATATCCTGTTGGAGTGTATGTGCTATCGTTGTATGTGAAGTTATGAAGTTTTGCTATGTATGTGTTACTGAAATATGTTGTGAGGTTGGAAACACCCACAGCCAGCCTTTCAGGTTCAACAATGGAGTAGCTAAACATGCTGATGACCCACTAAAGCGAATCCACTCCCCCAACAGCCATCACAGAAGACTTCTCAGAGAGAACACATAGACAATATAGACTGATTGACCAATGGAGGCAAATCCCCATGTCACAAGTATAGATCTTTCCAGCAAGCTGGAAGAAACTATAAAAGAGGGCATGTGGCATCATCATTTGGCCTCACTCCCCCCACAACTCAACACCTGGAAACATTCTGGAGGACAAAGACTTTGAATTGCGTGAGGGTGGTCCCAGGCTGAAAGGGTCATCAGGGTCATCCGCTGGTGGGCTGTGAGACATTTTGTTTACATTGACCATCCACAGGCATGGCTGCCCACAGCTCCCAGTGGTTCACTGATCCCAGCCAATGGAAACTGTGGGAAGTGGCGGCTGGCACGTCCCTGCAGCCTGCGCCACTTCCCACAAGCTTCCATTGGCCAGGAATGGCGAACTGCTGCCACTGGGAGCTGTGGGGGGCCGTGCCTGAGGACGGTCAACGTAAACAAAATGTTTCGCGGCCCGCCAGCAGCTTACCTTGATGGGCCACATGCCGAAGGTTGCCGACCCCTGCCATAGACACTCAACTTTGAAAATTTTGATTTTGATATATTTTCTGTTGATACTATTAGATCCCTACAAAACCTAGACGTATCAGTATTTGTATTTTTGTAAAGGCAGTTCCAGCCTGGGCATTGAGGATCTGTGACTTGTTTGTACCATCTTTCAGGATGACGCACTGCTTGATTCAAATCCTGTTTAGTTTGTAGAACGCAGACTGGGAATTTATTTCTGTTTCTGAAGTAACCAACTCTGATTTCTTTGCCTGCTACTTATATTCACTTAAACTCTATCTTTCTGTAGTTAATAAATGTGTTTTATATTTTTTACCTAAAACAGTGTGTTTTGTTTGAAGTGCTTGTGAAATCTCAGCTCAGGTTACAAAGGCTAGTTTGTGTCCTCTCCACTAAAAAATTTATACTGGCCAGGCTTCTTACCAGTGCAAGATAGTTCAGTTCTGGGGTGCAAGGCTGGGAAGCTAGGGGGAATTGGCTGGAGCCTCCCTATTGATGGTTCATGAGTGGCTGGGAGATCATTCATGTAACTCAGTGGGTGTGTCCCTGCCTGTGGATGTCTGTGTAAGTGCAATACCTGCCAGAGATTTGTGGCTTAACATAGCATCACAGTGCGAGAGGGATACCACAAAATGGTGAGGCAGAGGGTTCAGCGGTCCCACAATCCAGGTTGCACGTTGGGAACCCCATAAAAGATACCACTGGCCTAAATCATTTGAGATGTATTTCGGTTCATAAATCTGGTACGTAAACCTGTAAAGACCTTAACTGTAGGAGCAAATCACAGACAGAGAGAGCTGTGCAAATAATAGATTTTTTTCTGTTTGCTGGCAATATGGAAAAATTGAAAAAAATAAAATAATTTTGAGTCAAATCAAAACCAAATATTTTCAGTGAATGAAAAGTTGAAAAATGTTTTGTTTTGACAAAATCGAAACATTTCATTTAGCTTTTTATAACATTTTTGATTGTTTTAAAAGAAAATAAAGGAAATTTGGAAATAAATATTTTTTTTCAAACCAAAAAAATTTGAATGTTTCATTTAAAAAATATCATTTTTTTTCAATTTCTTTAAAGATTTCAATTTTTTCTAATTTTTTTAATAAGGAATTCAATGAAATGACACAATTTCATTAAACCTTTTGGTGTTGCAGAATATACATTTGTCACTGAAAAAGTTTTGGGCAAAAATTTTGCCCAGCTTTATTGTGTGAGTGAGAGAGACATACAGTGGGACTGCAATTATTTGCACACACACAAAGTCAGAGGAGCAAAAATGGATGCATGGTATAATCCAGACTGAAAAAATAACACTGGATATATTACAATTTAAAACAATGTATATATATCTCCTTTGAGAATTTTCAGTTTCTAAAACAAAACACTCAATAACTGATATTAGATGGATGAGTTACCAAGCATTTATCAAAAGAAGGATGCAACTCAAAACTTCCCACAGGCATACACAACTATTAATATAAATAAAAATATCAAGTGTGAATTTAACAGGATTACAGTACGTTATGGTTCTAATGAATGCCTGTGACTGATATAAAATGATCAGAAAGGTCTGGCCATTAATTGTATTATAATATTTTATAATACTGCCAGAAGAAAAAACATTTTCTGAAACCTTTTATTATTGTAATAGTGTTAGTATAAAACAGGAGCACATGCAGACATCATATGGTAATAAAATACATTACTATTATTTAAGAGCCCAACTTTTAAAGGAGCTCTTAATAAAAGTTGAATGTATTGTTTTAGCGCTCTCTCCATAAATGCAAGGTCTAACACTGCTTCGTTCTCACTTAATTTCATCTGCTTGTCATTGCTTTGCTTATATTATCTGTTATTTTACTCAGCTCCACACAGAAAACATCTTCAAAAAAGCACAAAATGAAAAAAGGAACATGCATAAAAAGAAACAACACCCAATGTGACTGTTCCATATGTTCTTGTATTGTTGAATTTAATGCTGAACTACAGCCTTTACCATGGGGATAACACTTTTTTATGGTGCATATGCTTGTACAGTTAAACTAGGGTGACCAGACAGCAAGTTTGAATAATAGGAACAGGGGGTGGGGGGTGATAGGTGCCTATATAAGACAAAGCCCCACATATTAGGATTGTCCCTATAAAATCGGGACATCTGGTCACCATAAATTAAACACTTAGGGAGACTTCTCTTAAGATACATACACCCATAACTCTCTGTGACTTGAATGGGGATTATATTTATACCTAGTGAAGAGAACTTGCACTACGGATTCACACCATGGTTCTGGGTAAAAAGTGTAGTTAGAAATCAAACCAAAGTGATAGATGGTTGGTGCAAGGGAGGCAAATGCACTAGGATCACAGTTGCCAACTTTCACACGGTAAATAAGCACCCTGACTTTCACAATAAGCCAAAAATCAAGCTAATCCCATTTCAAATCAAGGCCAAAACAAGCCAGTCCCTAATAACCCCAACATTCTGTGACTAGATCCCCCTGCCGTGCAGTCTGGGACTATGGTGGGCCCACTGTGCACCCCTGATTCTCTCCCCCACCTTTGCTCCTTGCCCCTGCTTGCCAGAAGCTGATAAAAAAACAACAAACAAACAAACAAAAAAAGAAGCAACAAGCTACAAGCCAAACAAGCAACAAGCTACAAGCCAAAAACTAACCAATAAGCAACTCACAAGCCAATTAAGCCCAAAACAAGCCCAATTTCTGTGTTGTTTTTTTTTCCGCGGGTTTGGCATGTCTGGTATCCTTGGAGTGTCCTTGTTTTATAGTAGCCAGAACCCTTCTGATAATAGGAAGGATTTGCTTCTCAATTCCTAGGTCAAAAATCTCTTTGAATCAGACTGAGTAATGATTTGGCTTCAGTATTAATGATGATGCATCATTAAGGCAAAACTTATCCTGTGCCATCAGTTGCTCATCTTTAAAGCTAAAACTTCCATCCAGGCTCTCATCATCTCGTGTCTTGATTACTGCAACATCCTATTCTCTGTAATTGACAAATACATTCTTGTCTCTCTCATATCTATTCAGAAGTCTGCTGTAAAGATCATGTCACCCCTCTTTCCATCCCTTCACTTGCTTCCTTTTCTCTAGCGTATCAAACATAAGCTTTCAAGGCCCTTCCCAGTCTAACTCCACCTTGCCTCTTATCTCTCATTCAGTATCAAAAGGTCAGCTTGAGCCTCTGATCAGCTCATGATGCCCAGCCTCCATCGCCCACCTGGTAAACTTTTAAACAAACATCATTATGCTTTCTCCCATGTTGCCCCTCACACTTAGTTTTGTGAATGATTACAGTGAGCTTCTCACAACTCATTCTCCTCCTTCAAATTCATCCTTAAAACTCTCCTTTGCTGTGAGGTCTATAAAAAACTTGATCATTGCCTATCATTCTGACCAATATTGTCTCATTGTTTCCTTGTACTCCCCTATCAATCTGTCTGTATCCATCTGTTGTCTATTGTCTTATACTTAGGGTACGTCTATACTTACCTTCGGGTTCGGCGGTAAGCAGTCGATCTTCTGGGATCGATTTATCGCATCTTGTCTAGACGCGATAAATCAATCCCGGAAGTGCTCGCCGTCGACGCCGGTACTCCTGCTCCGCGAGAGGAGTACGCGGAGTTGACGGGGGAGCCTGCCTGCCACGTCTGGACCCGTGGTAAGTACCTTGTAGTTCGAACTAAGGTACTTCGACTTCAGCTACGTTATTCACGTAGCTGAAGTTGTGTATCTTAGTTCGAACTGGGGGGTGAGTGTGGACCAGCCCTTAGATTATAAACTCTTTGGGCAGGGACTGTCTTTTTGTTCTCTATTTGTACAGTGCCTAGCACAATGGGGTCCTGGTCTCTGGCTGGGGCTCCTAAGCACTATGATAATGTAAATAAATAATAACAACAATAATGTATGGACCCAACCCTGCTCCCATTGGAGAGCTTAGTCATTCAGTGGGAACAAGATCAGGACTTAATATCCAAAAGTGATTAGTCATTTTAGGCCAAATTTGAGACATCTTATTGAAGACCTAAAGTTCTGAGGGTGGGTCCTCAGCACTTTCTGAAAAATCAGGACCCATTAAGGCATCTCAAGCTGGGAAATGCAAAACGGAGACATCCAAAGTCACAAGCCACTTTTAAAAATGTTGATCCAAGTTCTACTTGATGTACACACCATGCGACCATACTGGGTAAAATTGTGCTTCGGTGTCACTGGTGTACATCAATTATTGAGTTACTCTAGATTTACACCATTGTGAGCCCATAATCTGTCCCTATGTGTTTATACTGAATAACATATTCAGTCTTGTAGATGACTGACCTACAACCCAAAGAAAGAAGTCTTAAAACACTCACCTGCTTACGTTTCTGCTCCTTTTCATCATTCATACAATCAAGAAATAAATAGATATACTGATCATAAAAAAGTGCTGACATTTTAAAAGTTTTGGAGGACATATTCACCTTTGGTGTATCACTGAAATTCCTAAGGCCACATTCTTTGCTGGTGTAACATCATTGAAGTTAATGTTGCTACACCCATAAGGAATTTGGCCCAGTGTGACCACATTCACCAGTTAATTTGCCTAAGGTGATCTGAGACAAGCCAGTTAAGTTCACAACTATTCATTTGGTCACGGTAGCAATCCAAACCCACAATCACAGAAAAGAAGGATGGGCTTATGGTTAAAACACTAGACTGAGACTCTGGAGTTTGGAGTTTTATTGTTGGTTTTGTTACAGACTAACAGTGTGACCTAACATAGAGAAGCCTCAATCTCTCTTAGGGCTTCTAGACATTCCTGGAATATAAACAAATAAATAAATAGATAGATAGTCTTCCTTTTCCTCTCTGACATACACCTCTACCCAGATATAACACTGTCCTCAGGAGCCCAAAAATCTTAACGCATTATAGGTGAAATCGCGTTATATCGAACTTGCTTTGATCCGCCGGAGTGCGCAGCCCCACCCCCCCGGAGCACTGCTTTACTGCATTATATCCGAATTTGTGTTATATCGGGTCGCGTTATATCGTGTAGAGGTGTATTTCCATCTCTTTCTTTATGCTGCAGCAGTGACGTATGTTTGAACAGTAGTTCAAATGGCCAGTGATGTAACAATTCCATTTTAGTTTCTGTGACATCCTAAGTAATAAACCTTGTTGCCAGATAATAAACAATGAACCAAACAACTAATACACATTTTTGTGCATAATTCATGGACAGGTTTTGCTCACAGAGTGCAAGTATTTTGGAAATGAGTAGGAAGCAGTTTCAGTCTCTATTTTAAAACACATTAAGCATTCCTTTGAATAATTTTACAGGCTATGTATCGAAGTTCAAAAGCTGAAACTAAAAATAATGAGATTCTGGGTCTGGGTTCTCAAACTCCAAGAGATTTTATATTAAATAATTCCCAGGAACAGATTTTTAACAACTCTGTAAGTAGGTGTTGTACATTATTCATAAGAAGTCTTTAATGCTGTTTAAGAACCTCAATTCAATTTATAAATGCAGTTTATAAACCTACATTGTTTTATCCTCAGCAGGCAGAGAAAAAAAAATGATGTGAAGGAGCTGATCTAACACCACTGAAGTGAAAGACACCCATGGACTTGAGGGCATTGTATTAGCCATACTGTTTTTTCCTACAATGAGGCTTATTTTCCACAGACTTGGACCTGGTGTAGCAACCAAAGCTCTCACTGACTTTAGTGTCTAAAGTTTTAGTGACCCAGAAATTGATGCAATGAAAATCAGTGGCTACTTTCGAAAATGTTGGCTTTAGCACTTAGCCACAGTACTCCTCAACTTGTTGATAAACAATGTGAATTTTAGTCATCTGCAGATCAAACCTGGCAGATCTTCACACACACATCCGTTGAGCCACAAGAAACAGTTCAGGGTCCTATAAAAACTTGCAGCCAATATATTCCTGAATAGCAAATAAAACTGAGTCCTAAGTTTCCTAAACACTGAACACCTTCACATCCAAAATAATTTAACTGACAGCAGTACTTCAGAGTGGCCCATCCAACAAGAACCAGTGCCGACATTTTCAAACTTTCAACCCTACAGAGCTAATAGGAGCTGCAGGTTCTCAGCACCACTGAAAATTAAGCCATATGCTTAGGTATTTAGGTGGATACCATAGGCCAGGGGTCGGCAACCTTCGGCATGCGGCCCATCAGGGTCATCCGCTGGTGGGCTGTGAGACATTTTGTTTACATTGACCATCCACAGGCATGGCTGCCCGCAGCTCCCAGTGGCCGCGGTTCACTGATCCCGGCCAATGGAAACTGTGGGAAGTGGCGGCCAGCACGTCCCTGCAGCCTGCGCCACTTCCCGCAAGCTTCCATTGGCCAGGAATGGCGAACTGCTGCCACTGGGAGCTGTGGGAGGCCGTGCCTGAGGACGGTCAACGTAAACAAAATGTCTCGCGGCCCGCATGGGCCACATGCCGAAGGTTGCCGACTCCTGCCATAGACACTCAACTTTGAAAATTTTGATTTTGATATATTTTCTGTTGATACTATTAGATCCCTACAAAACCTAGAAGTATCAGTATTTGTATTTTTGTAATGCTCAAAGATCCAATCCAAATTAGAGCCAAATTTGTGCTAAGTGCTATACAAACAGTCATATACACATGCTGCCTTGGCCAGAGAGCCTGCAATCTAATTTAGCAGTGGGTGGGAGCTAGTCAAAAGGTGAGGGAGAAAGATGGAGCTAGATGTCAGATGTGGTTTCCCAAAAGCTGTGTCGGAAAGAGGCTCTGAGATTTAAATTTCATAGGATAAAATCCTAACTGCTGAAGTCAATGGAGTTTTGTCACTGAGTTCAATGGGACCAGGACTTCATCTACAGATGTTAAGGACAGAAAGGACAATAACAGTCATCTAGTCTGAACACCTGTACAATACAGACCACAAAATTTCACTCTGTAATCGATGCACTGTGCTCTATAACTTGTGGTTTGAAACATGCTGAAAGCATTTTCTTGTTCCTGCAATGGAGTAAATTGCACTTTTTCTCACAGGAAATTAAAGTCCATCTCAACAGTAGAAGTACATGGTAAGAGAGGAAGGAACAGGATAGAATAGAATAGTGATTTTGAAAATGTTCCTGTAGACCTAGTGTTAAATTCTGTCATTAGCCAATGAAGATAAAAAGGCATAATGGAGGACAGAATTTGGTCCCCTATTTTTCACTCTGCTGGTATACTATTTTTCCTCTCATACAACTGCTTCTGGAGCTCATTGGACTTCAGGCTGTAGCTTCAGAAACCAACATCGGAAATTCTCCTTCTGCCAGTATTTAAAGGTTTTCTTGGCATTTCCTGGGCATGAATCCCATTCCTTCTGTACCACATGTTCTTTCATTCACTAACTAAATTCTCCTTAACAGCAAGCACTGGGACAGAAAGCATAAACAAATTGTATCTATACAGGCTTCTGCTCCTGCTAGACATAAGTAGTCTAAAAACCAAACAAAAAAATCACAGTGCATTTGATTTATGCTGCAGACTATTTTAGTATTCTTCAGGTCTCCAAAGAAGTGTACTTTCTGACAAATATATTTGTTTTGCCATAATTAAAACTAGATTATGCAAATAATTTAAAATAATAATATGAACTCTTTATACTTGCTGTATATTTCTGAGGGCAATATCTGTTTTACAAATTTGTACCTTAAACTTTTAAATATTGTAATTTTTGCCTTTTCTTTTTTTCCAAATTATCTATTATTTATTTGCACTTTAGTAGCATCCAGAGGCCCTACTCATGGATCAAGGTCCCATTGTTCTAGACACTGTATAGACATTGAGTAAATAAACAGTCTTATTCATCATTATACATAGTAGCTTTCCCTACATTAAAAAACAGCATTTATTTGGGATTAAACTAATATTGATATGCACTTATAATTAGGTGTTATCCTGCAGCCTTTGTATCCCAAACTCCCATTAACTCCACTGGGAGCTTTGAATGTGCAAAGAATGTAAGATCAAGCACTCTGTTCTATGTAGCAGCAACTCAAATCTGCATTGGGGGGAAAAACTCACAGTGGGCCACATAGTCCCTCTGAGATCCATGTGCAAGGGTCCCCTCCTACATACATTTCACTTTGTCCATGCAGTAGTAAGTCTCTGCCTGAGTCTCTCTGTACACCCTAGATATACGCATGGGAGGAGCCAGAAGTCGTGCCATGGAGAAACATATGCTCCCACCATCCCTGTCACTGTGGTGAATCCGCAGAAAAGTAAATGCAGCTTGAGCCATGTGGCCCTGGAGCCAACATGGAGGCACAGGCCCTCCAATGGGACTCACGTATACACAGATCTTAGACCCCGATGGCTTCTGAAGGCCTGTGAGTTTTCTGTGGGAGGACAATCTGTCCTTACAGTTCCTTGCTGGAAAATAATGTAGCAATTTCCTTTCCTTTTGGAGCATTTTCAATAAAGTGCAGCAAACAATTTTTCAAAGAAAGAAACATGCATTAGTGCTACTCTATAAAATAATTGTACATTTACTAATTTGGCTGAATTCTTTGAAATGAGCCTTTTCACAGATTAGCCTTTCCCTGTAGTTTCACAGTACAGAGACACTGAAATGCCTCTGATCATATAAACCCATTTAGTTTCAGATACTTTTTTCTTAAAACACAATGGAAAGTGTTAGAATAAGTGTCTCTCTTATTAAATGTGTTGCAGAGGCTGGATATCTTGATTTGATCTTGAAAGGTTAAATCATTCCCCTTAGAGTATTCTAATTTTCCTATAAATTACATTACTGTGGGCATTAACCCTATCTTCATAGATCTTGGAGACCCCATTACCTGAATTAGTTGATAATCTAGTAGTGTCTCAAAGTAGCCTAAGGAACAAATGTCAGTGTTTCTTGAGGTAAGTGTTGGCTGAATTTCAATGTTAGCAGAGAATCACAAATGACAGCGTCACTAGGGATAAGGTATATCAACGTATCTTTGCTAAGGTTAATGAGTACAAAAGTCTGTGTCATATAATGCTGAGCTGCTGCTTTTAAGATTTGTTATAAATGAATGAATATCCTTTACTGCGGTGGATGCTTCATCAGGGTGGCATGGCTGAAGCAAATGAATTCCAGATTTTCTGGCATTATGATTAGTAAAAACCTCAACAAATATTTGCTTATGAATAATAAAATAAAAGTTTTAGGATATATTGCTGCATGATAAGGCATATACATTCTTGAACTTTAAATATAACTATTATTTGTTTTGAGGTATTGCTTACAAGTCATAAACAGTGCTTTAAGCCTCATTATACTAGCCACTGTACAGTCACTGTCTCAAAGAGTTTACAGTTTTAACCCATATTCAAGATTCAACAGAATAGAGGTGGAAGAAATCTGCATTTGGAAAGAAAATTGTAGAAGTATTATTTATATAAACAGTTCTGTGAGGCTGGAAGAGAAACCGAACACCCTGTACTCTGAACATGTTTACTAATCCCAATTGCTAAACCAAAGGAAATGTATCACAGCTATTCAGTCAGACTGTGATGGGTTATTAACCCCTTTCTCTACAAAACCTTGTGCAGTGCACAGTGGGAAGCCCAAGGTCATTGCAATCTTTTGGAGATCTGAAAGGAGGCAACTAGTGAGTACAGCTAAGGTTAAGCACTGGCTATAGTCCTCCACATTGTGTAAAGTAATTCTAGTTCTTTCAGGCACCCAAATCTTTACTCTCAAGGGTCTGGGATATAAAAAAGTCAAACAGTAGTTTGTTTGTCTGAAGAGTCAAGGTCTTAAGTGTGATTCCCCAGCCTGCAAAGCTATCTATTTTGAACAGTGTATCATTGTAGTATCTAAATATAATGGGTTAGGAGGATGCTGAGGCAACATTATGTACCATTCTGTGACGCTCCCCTCCTTCCTGCACCTCAGCATAACTCTTTGCTGAAGCACAGACTACAGTTCTGTCTTTGCAGGACTTTTTGGAAAGCATTACATCTACATAGTGTGACTGTCAGGGCTATTGTATGTAAACACCCTGATAAGTAGGTGTAAATAATTCCAAGTCAACTTTAAAGACAGGGTAACATTTAGTTTCTTAGTAAGCAAACAATTGATGCAAAGACAATATTCAGAGTGGTAGCCGTGTTAGTCTGTATCGGCAAAAACAACGAGGCATCCTTGTGGCACCTTAGAGACTAACAAATTTATTTGGGATAAGCTTTCGTGGGCTAAAACCCACTTCATCAGATGCATGGAGTGGAAAATACAGTAGACAGATATAAATACACAGCACATGAAAAGATGGAAGTTGCCTTACTAAGTGAGGGGTCAGTGCTAACGAGCCAATTCAATTAAGGTGGAAGTGGCCTATTCTCAACAGTTGACAAGAAGGGGTGAATACCAAGGGAGGGAAAAATCACTTTTGTAGTGCTAATGAGACCAATGCAATCAAGGTGGCCCATTTTAAACAGTTGACAAGAAGGTGTGAATATCAGCAGAGGGAAATTACTTTTTGTAGTGACCCATCCACACCCAGTCTTTATTCAGGCCTAATTTGATGGTGTCCAGTTTGCAAATTAATTCCAGTTCTGCTGTTTCTCATTGGGGTCTGTTCTTGAAGTTACCAACTCTGTCCACATATTTATTCAAGGGACACCATCATAGGACCTAACCACATCAGCCACACCATCAGGGGCTTGTTCACCTGCATATCTACCAATGTGCTATATGCCATCATGTGCCAGCAATGCCCCTCTGCCATGTACATTGGCCAAACTGGACAGTCTCTATGAAAAGAATAAATGGACACAAATCAGACATTAAGAATTATAACATTCAAAAACCAGTAGGAGAAAACTTCAATCTCCCTGGACACTCAATAACCGACTTAAAAGTGGCAATTCTTCAACAAATCCTTCATTTCACTTAGGGCCACATTTTGCTCTTGGATTTGCATAAACAGAATGTGTTCTCTTAGGGCCTAATCCAAATCCCATTAAAATCAGTGATGTCTTTATATGGACTTTCAAGATAGTTGAATTGTGCCCATAAGAAGTGATGCAGAATTAAGACACATTTGAGTTTTTGTTAGAGAATCCCATTAACTTCCCTGCCCCTACCAAGAAAATTTAAAATCTTGTCTATACCAGAAAGTTTTGCTGCTTTAATTATACCACTAAATTAAAGTGGCAACCCTTCTGCTCCCAAATAGTGTGGATGCAATTATATCAGTATCAAACTGCTTATAGCTATATGGCTTATTTTGGTTTGGGAAGCAAAATAGACTATAGCTGTACTAACAACCCCTCCTAGTGTAGATGCAGCTTCAACCAGCATGCTCATGCTTCTTCTAGCATAGCTTACATCAGTTATCTAAGAGATATAAGCTATATTTGCAAAAGCACTTTTATTTTAGTATGAGTACATCTATACTAGGGCTTATACTGACATTGCTATGTCACAGGGGGGAAATGACACCCCTAACCACTATAGCTATGGCACTATAAGTTTCAGGTGTAGACAAGGCCAGAGCCATAGGGTATATGGTAACTTTATAGGGGTATAGCTTCATTCACAGTAGAGCTTATAGCAGTATAACTACACTGGTTTAAAAACAAAAAGACAACCCCCTACCTGACAATTATACTGGTCTAACTTTTCTAGCAAACATATTTTGGGAAGTTAGTTCTAAACAGCTACTCAGAATATTTTATTGGTTGAAAAATTAGGGACAGACTAGTAGCTGATCTCTTTTATCTGTATTATTTAAATTTGCTAGAACAGCTAGTTAAATTAATACAGCTAGATTCACACAGCTGAGTGAAGCCATCTTCTCACTACAAAGCAAAGGATTTGCTGAAGTGTTTAAGTCAATGGAAAGCAACAGCTGCCTCCTCATACTCACATCACTTATCTGATTGTTGTGGAAGATTATATACATTTTTCTTTTTGATTTAGAAGTCAGACGGTGGTTGAATTATCACTGCAAGAATTCTGTAAAGCATTTCAAATATTCTGCAGCACCAATATTTAACCCATGGTTCTTGAGCCATATACAGGTCTTCATAGCCCTGCATTTGAGGCAGGTATAATGTGAAGATTTGATGTCAATGCGGTGATTGCCACAGGAACACCAGGCAATTAAAATAAACAGACACACCTCACAGACACACCTGGGCAGTAATAACACTGATAGAACCAGACCTTTTGGAACTGGTGCCACAGCTCTGTTTCACTTCTCCAATTGCAAGCATGTTGTAAAAAAACTGCTTTTCTGGATGTATTAGGTAATGCTTTATTTTAAAAAAGTTAAATTTTGTTTTTTTACTCCATAGCTTTGCTGAATGGGCCTGCAAAACATTTTCACCTTCCCTTCCCTAAAGCATATGACCCCTCTGTCCTAACTGTGATAATAGAAATATACAGTAACAACCTTTACTGAAAAAAGCAACAGAGAATCCTGTGGCACCTTTAAGACTAACAGATGT
>NW_020664409.1:88015336-88031532 GCF_002925995.2 Terrapene triunguis | reverse complement strand
TGAGGCCTAACCAGAGCAGAGTAGAGCGGAAGAATGACTTCTCGTGTATTGTAAAATTGCCAGTGATGAAGAATCCAGCATGTTAAAGCTACCTCAGGTATGTTAGCAATGACACCCCCTGAGTGAGTGGCAGAGTTAAAGGCCAGAAGGGACCACTATATCCTCTACTCTGACCTCCTGTATGTCACAGGCCACCAACAGCACCCGCACACAACACAAACAACGGCAATACAACTGAATTCAAACTTGTCCAGCTCTCCTAGAACTAATTCAGTTATTTGCCCCCACAACTCCTTTTGGGAGACTTTTCCAGAAGCTCAGACCACTGAGCATTAGAAACCGTCTTCTAATTTCCAGCCTGAATGTATTCATGACCAGTTTATACCCATTTGTTCTTGCATCAACATTATCCTTACTTAAATAGGTCTACACCCTCAGTATTTACCCCCAATGTATAAATAGAGAGTGATCATGTCCCCTCTCAGCCTTCTTATTAGATGGAAGAAGCAGAACTCTTTAAGTATCCTCGCCTAAGATAGGCCATCTATCCCCCTGATCATCCTAGTAGCTCTTCTCTGCACCTGTTCGAGTGTAAATTTACCTTTCTTGAATATGGGTGACCAGAATTGCAAAGAGTATTCCATGGGAGGTCTTACCAGTGCAATGTACAATGGCATGAATACTTCTCTAGCTCTACAGGAAATGCTTAACTAATACATCCTAGGATCACATGTGCCTTTTTCACAGGCATATTCCATTAGTGGCTCAGTCATCTTGTGATTAACCCACACCTCCTCTCCTCCTCCTCTGTCACTTCCAACTGATAAGCCCCCAGCTTGTAGAAGAAGTTATGGGACCCTAAGTGCATGACATGGCACTGTGTACTAATGGATTTCATTCTATTTCACTCACCTTGGGTGGATCCGCGTGAGTGGCAACATGTCCCTGCTGCTCCTACATGGAGGCGTGGCTAGGAGGCTCTGTGCGCAACCCCTGCCCGCAGGCGCCACCCCTGCAGCTCCCATTGGCCATGGTTCCCGGCTAATGGGAGCTGTGGAGCCAGCGCTCAGGGCGGGAACAGCGTGCAGAGCCGCCTAGCCACACCTCCGCGTAGCAGCAGCAGGTACATGTCTCCGCTTGTGGGGAGCCACCCGAGGTGAGCGCCGCCCAGATCTGGCACCCCGCACTCCCTCCCATGCCCCAACCCCCTGCCCCGAGCCCCCTTCTGCACCCAAACTCCCTCCCAAAGCACACACCCTGTACCCACTCCCACATCCTCACCCCCAGCCTCCTCCCACATCCAAACTCCCTTCCTCTTAGTTAACCAGAATTTTTTACTTCTTGCCCCCCCTCCCCATTTCCCCCAACATGCCAGATACCAAAGGTTTTACTCTATTTGCTATCTAAAATGAAATGCAGGTTCATAAGTATGTCAAAAAGAAAAACCTCCTTTTGGACGTTATAGCTTCTTCAGAAGTGCGGCCTTTCTCTTGAAGATTCAAACATCCTTATTGGCACTTGATTGACATTTTGGACATCTTCATAAAACAACAATATACTATTGAAAATTCATGTTTAAATTTTTCAACTGAGCTAGCTTTATATCTTCTCTTGAATTTATTTTTGATACACCAAGTACAAAAATATGAAAATCAAGAATTATGAAGGAGTGTGGTTTTGTGTCTACAGTGGATGGGGAACCAGTACAGCTCTGCCACTGACTTATTGTGCAGACTGGGCTAAATTATTTAGGCACAGGTTTTCAAGTTAGCCTCCAGTTTTGGTTGCCCAACTTTACACAGCTTGACACTGCTTTTCAGAGGTACCCAGTACCTCCATCTTCTCCCATTCTCTTGTCTGGACCATTTCTGAGAATACTTAAAACCATACTATCACTACTCAGGGAAGATTTTAACTGCAGATATTTGTTAGCTAGCAAATAGAACCACAAATCTTCATGAAGTTATATAGGAGACAAACGTATGAGCCAAACCTTAAAAAAAACGGGATAAATCATACAGGACAGGACACCAAAAAGATACTAATTCAGAATACTAAAAAAAATGGAGGCTTGTAAATAGGGACCTATGAGCTTCTTGAATATAGCATAGGAAGGAACATGTATTACAAGCAGATATTTCTGCTTCAAGAAAGAAAATTTTGAATAAGTGAAGAAATCTAGGAGTATCTCCTTAGTCTTAGCCCAAATTTTACACAACTTAACTTCAGGAGCTTTCCTAAATAAAGACTGAGTAAAAGCTGATGAAGGAAATTAGGAGCTGGTACCAAGTGAGCACATCCCAGGGAGAGAAACTATGGAAATCAACCAGTATTGGTAGTGACAGGAGGTTCGTGAAAGAGAAGGTAAAGGGGTAACTTGATCACAGTCTAGAAATAGCTAAACAGGGAACTGAAGTTTGATAGAGGCTTCTTCAATCTAGCAGACAATAGTATTACAAATTCCAATGACTAGAGATTAAAGCTCGACAAATTCATACTAAAAATAAGTTGCAAAATTTTTTTAGTCGTCAGTGTAATTAGCCATTAGAAGAATTAGCCAATGGTTGTGGTGGATTATCCATCACAGGCAATTTTAAAATCAAGAAATTAAAAAAAAAAATCTGCTCTAGTTCAAAGAGGAGATAATTCAGGGAAGTCCTGTGGCCTGTGTTAGAGGTCAGACTAGATGAGCGCTGTACTACTTTCTGGCTTTATAATCTATTTCATAATTATACTCTGACATTTAAAGATACCTGCATTGCAAGTGGGAAAAAGAGTAGTAACTGAAGCTTTGCAAATATAGCAGGAAAGTGTTCACACAAGTATCCCTGTGAATAAAAACCACAGATTCACTTTGCTGGTATTTGGGAACCTTTTTATTCATTTCTTGTCAAGTATTCAGGTAAGCATAAGAATGTTTAGAGAAAGGAAAAGTATCTTTCTTTCTAGCACCAATATTACAAGTGATCCTCTGGCCATGTTGAAACCCTCTCTTAATTATTCTTGCACATATTAAGTATCACTAAACTTCCAGTGGTTAAAACAATCATGAACAATAAAACAGCATTTTTTTAAGAAACAGATCTTCC
Organism: Terrapene triunguis; assembly: GCF_002925995.2. Taxonomy (NCBI): domain Eukaryota; kingdom Metazoa; phylum Chordata; order Testudines; family Emydidae; genus Terrapene; species Terrapene triunguis. The sequence goes on along the minus strand of NW_020664409.1, from coordinate 88,028,443 downwards.
CAGATAAGTTTGATTGCTTTTTATTTTTCAGACTTACACAATGAGTGGGTAAAGAGAGAGAGATTTGGTGCTTTCTGAAATCATACAAAAAATAATTCAGGTTGCCCTAGACAGAAGGATTGTCACAGATTGAAAACAGAAAAAGGTAGTAAGTAGTAAAATGTAGTGTGGCAGGGATAGATAGCCAGTGGGGTACCACTGCAGTGTCCTGTTTTGGGGTATCTTCATTAGTGACTTAGAGGAAGCAGCACATCACTGAAATCACTAGCTATACAAAATTGAAAGAAGTTGCAAAACAAAACAATGAAACAAAGGGACCTAGATGGATTAGAAACATTAGCAGAAAATAGTAACTAAGTGAGATAGAGCTTTATTAGATAGTTAACTCTTCAGGACAGGACTGTGTTTTCCTGTGTCTTTGTGCAATGTCCAACACAATGAGTCCACAATCATGACTGAGTCGATAAGTGACAACTATAATGGAAATAAAAAAATAAGAATGGTCCACTTAGAAAAATGCAGGGTAGTAAATCAGAACTAACACAAGGAGAGTTACTCAGGGCTAGGTTGCGAGTTGACCTGTTTGTCTGTGTAGGAGAGTAGGAAGGAGTAAGAGTGCCCCTCTACTCGGGCAACATGGATCTTTAGTACATAATACATGCTGGTCAGGATCCCCAACAAGTGCAGTGAGGCCCAAGGGTCAGAGGAAGAACAAACCTGAGTCTGGGAGTAGCAGCGGAATTGACAGTCAGATTCCAGGCCATGGCCAATACCATGGTCAGAGAGTCTGAGTCAGGCAGCAAAGTCCAAATCAAGCCATGGTCAAAGCCAGGAATTCAGGAACGATCATAGCAGCTACAGGAAATCCACACTGTTGCCTACACACTTCCTGGAACACCACTTGGGTATATATAGGGCAGAGAGCCAATCAGGAGTCATGAGACTGCTATCTGTCACGCCCTGGAGGCAGAGCATCCCATGGTCTGTGTCCATAGCCAGTCATGGAAGTGGAGCACAAGCTAGTTATAGTCGCTGCTGGGTGGCACCCTGGAGCTGCCAGCTGCCTAGTCGCTCTCCAAGCCTCCGTTCTAGACCAATGGGGCCTTACAATGTCTGCCGACTGCATTCCCAAAGGGAAGGGGTGGCACTTTGGCTCCCTATCCCCAACTTGCTGTGTAGCACAGTAAGTAGTAACTTACTATGCTTGGGGAGCAAAGGGGAGGAACTGTAACTCAGAGTGTCACGATACTGCCTGGGTTGATGCAGCTTTCCTGATGCCTTGCTTAGCACTGTGCCTATAATCATAGTTTAGCCACTGTGAGCAAATGCACCCCTTCATTCAGACCCTACAAACGATTGTAATAACCCTTGTCAAAAAATATGTCTTGGGAGGTATTGTGAAAACTAAAAACTCACTGGTCAATATTGTCATGGTGAAATGTAGCAACAGTATGTGTAAAATTATGAAATCGTGCCTGTCTCATGTTAAAGGGATTTATTCAAACTCACATAGCTCCAATTAGATAGAACTGGTCAAGCAGGCCTGTCTTAAACAAAGGGGTGTGCATTTACCTCAAACGGCATATAAGCTGTAAATTGAGTTCTCAGTCAGCGAGATAGTGAAGAAAGATGACAAAGAAAATCTGCATTTAAGCCTGAAGCCTCCTTCTTCCACCAGACTCCATGTTTCCTTGCTCTCAGCCAGAAATACCTTTAACTAGGGGGTCACACTCAGGAAAATCCTTTTCAAAGGGTGACTGAACTACAAAACTGAGGGGCAAAAATGCTGCCAGTTCTCTCTCCCTACCCATCTCTCTCTTTGCACCTAAGAAGAAAAGAGAAACAACTGTTGGACTTTGGGAGCAGATCCTGGCCTTACAGTTTGGTCAGTAATGTACTGAAAGCATGTGGTCAGAATTTCATCTTGAGCCGACTCTAATTTTTTAAGTTTAGTACTAGGAAATATTTTATCTTTATTTTTCTTGTAACCATTTCTGACTTTAATGAAATAATACCCGTACTCACTTAAAACCTATTTCCTTGTATTTAAATAAACTTGTTTTATTCTTTAATCAAAACTAACCCAGTGTTGTGAACTGTGTGTGTAACTCCATTTAAGGTGGCAATCTGCTGTATCTTGATCCCCACAGGCAATGGACCTAACATATCTAGACTATCCAGGTAATAGCCAGACAGTGCAGAACACACATTTTTGGGAAAAAATATGGGACAGGGAGTATGATAGGGTAACACTGCATGTAGTAATCAAGGCTGATGGAAGCCAGAGCATGGCTGGAGTTTGCTGACTTCTAGGTTAAGAGTTGCTGTGGCTGTCCAAAGACATTCTGGGTGTGACCTGCATACTGGCGGGCTGATTAGGAGCAGACCAAATTGGAAGCTATAACAGCAAAGCATTGTAAGGCGTACAAGGTTGTAGGGCAGGAGTGACATCAACCCTCACTTGTCTGGATTGCACCCGCTTCTTTTGTAAATAGTGTCCCGAAAGTTGCCTGTTCCTGACCACCTGTGTTACAGTAAAATTTGTTCACGTGATTTTACCTCCTTCTTTTTAAATCACTAGTATATTTCTATATACCATATCTCTATATCTTTATCTATTCAATGCCTTTCTCAAGAACCAGTGCAGCAGAAAGTTATTTGCAGCCTTCAAGTGAAGGAGCTCAAAGGCAGCCTTAGCTCTTAGACTTTGCTTTTAGTGGTAACAAAGAAGCTTAGTGTGCAGTTATAAGATTAATTGAAATAATGTCTGATACTCACAACAATAAGAATGTGCGTGGGTTCAGTTGTCACTGACCTATGTTAAAATTACCCTTTTCCCCCTTAAAGTTTGTGAGCAGTTAATATACAGTGACTTAATTAAAATAAAAGAGGAAAAAGTAGATTAATTTGGTGGGGCCATTAAGTGAATGACATTAGACACTTGTCTCATTTGATTAGCCCATAACAATACTACTAAGGAGACATTGTGCACATGGCCCTGTTAACAGGACTCTCATGCTGTTGGTATTCTTATTAATGATAATCACACTAATATTATCCAGAGTATCTTATTTACACCAAAATTTACGATCAAATTTCTGTAGGCTTGGTTCTAAATGAGCATCTCCCAGCACTGGTTGGTAGAGGTAAAACAGTGTTCTGTTAGTCTTGTTAAAATTACACACAACAAACTTCTTAAAAGATTAGGAAATGCCAGAATTAAGGCTCCCTGTGCAACTTTAATTTGCCCCCTTATGTGACTTCATTGTGAGAGAGTCTTGTCCAGCATCATAGAAAGTCAGTGACAGAGCCAAGAATAAAACGCAGCTCACCTGGTTTCCAGTTCAGTGTCTTAACCATAAGAGAACAACCTTGACTGTAGAAGCTTCTGCCTCATTCACTGTCTATCCTGTGCACTGAATGAAGAAGAAGATAAGTAGAAAAAATAGTGATTATATAATATATTTTATCATAATACAGACACATAAGTGTCAGATTAAAGTTGCACATGCTTGTGCAGAGCAGATGGAAGGTCAGTGGATCTGGGAGCATGCTCAGCATAATGATATATTCAGAAATTTTAGGATCAAGTCTTTTTACATGGAGCATGTGCACATGGTGATATTCAGAAGCTTCTTATTTGGTCATATCTAAGTAGATTTTCATGGCAACACAAAACCCCAGCTTATTCTCTCCCAAAATTTCCAATACCTTGTCCAAATCATTGCTGTGCTCCAGCACCATCTTAAAACCCCCACAACAATTAGACATTTGTTAAAAAGTCAACAAAACTACTTACATTATTTTTCCCTAACCTCATTCTTGAAAACAGCTGATCCATTTATGCTGAAACTTAAACATAAAAGTCAACCTGGGACAAAGACAAAGCATGGAAAAATTCAACCCAAAAACTTATAAAGCAACTGTAAACAATGGCTTAATATGGAAAATGTTAAGCAAACTTAATTATAACTGCAGCTGGTAGTGATATGTATAATGTAACATTTGGTCACAGTTTCAAGGTTATTTACTATATAGACCAGTGGTTCTCAAACTTTTTTTTTCATGGACCACTTGAAAATTGCTGAGGCTCTTGGCAGACCACTTAATGATCTTTCCAAATGTTGTTTGTACCATTAGCTAACTATTGTTAAGCGCGTTGGATAAAAGGGCTATATAAAAAAACTTTAATAATTAAGGTTTTTTGTTCTACAAATAAAAGCACACAACTCATATTTTAATATCAGTATTCTTACCTTCCTAATATGATGGATGTGCCCTCTCTTCCCCACCGCAGCAGCCCCCGAGCTGGGGCTGGGAAGGAGGGCCGTCTCTCCCCGGCAGCCGCAGCCCTGGAGCTGAGGAGAGTCACCTCTTTCTCTGGCTGCCACAGCCCTGCACATCCCAAATTCCCCTCACCCCCTCTTCTCACCCCACTTCCCCCTACCGCCTATTCCTCCCAAGGCCACCACTTCACCTTACATGTGCGTCTTCTCCAGGGTCCAGGCACCTAATTAGTGAAGCCACGCCTGCGTGACTCCACTAATTAGGTGGGTGGCCCTTCATTCTCTTGTGTGCGGCCACCCAGGCATGCACCTTAGAGGGAACTATCTGAGGACCACCTGAATGGAGCTCGCAGACCACTGGTAATCCACGGACCACAGTTTGAGAACCTCTGCTATAGACTAATGTATTGCTTAAACTATAGTTTAACAATGATTTGGGTTTAGTTATCTCAGTCTGCTTAAGAGCTTCAGTAACTTAAATGTAAATGAACCGGAGAGCATTTTCTGTACACTTGGATGGTGGAAGCAACATTGGAAAACTAGGGAGTGAGCTAGAAAAAAAAAACCTGAGCTGTTTGGCAGACATTCAGAACCACAATACGAATGTCCCCTCATTTGCAGGATTCTCAGAAATGAATGTTCGGGAATTATGGAATTAAAGGATTCTAGACAGAGACAGATGGCTTCAGCTGTAAAGATATTTGCTGAAATTCTTAAGCAGAGCACTGGAACAACAGGAATTGCATTGTGTCTTGAGTTTAATTCAGACTATTTAGAACAGGTCCTTTTCTAAGTCTCAGTGAAATGAAATTGTAAGCATGATAGGAAGAAGCCTGCTATCACTATATTCTAAACTGAAGAATTTGTTAAATCTATACAAAAATTGGTGTACAACAAGTATAGCCCACTCTCCTGAAATATGTTAGTCTTTATGAAGATGGCATCTGTATTACTTAAGATATAAACGTTTCCAGTGTTTTCATCTTCAGAAACATTTGCCAGTCTGAAGCACAGCTCTGGTCTAGGTCTTTAACAAAACTGAATAACAATGGCCCCAGAATCAATCCTTAAGGAATCAAAGTATTGAATTCTCCATACTGTGACCCATGCCACTTACAATGACCTTTTACTTATGCTTATTTACACAATTTTCTATTCAGTTTATATACCTGCATTCGACACATCATTTTGAATGTTCTTCTTAGCCATCTGCTCTCAATACACAAAGACAACTTCATAAAAACAAACCCCTATAAACCTCTTGTGTCTTAATGGATTTCTTGAATCTTCCAGCCTTTCAGCTGAAATCATCTTAATTGCTTCCTCTGGAAAGCCCTCCTTTGTTACTGAAATAGCAACATTGATTCTAAAAGAATATGTTCCATGCTCCTTTACTTGATCAGATTAGAAGAGTGACAGTATAATCTAATCTGCATGCCTCTGGTCAGATCCACTTTTAATTTCATGATGGCTATAATATGTGGTAGGAACATGACTGGTTTAATCCTGCCATCTTTGACTTCAGCAGGAGTAGGATTGTCCCCACTGTGTATAGTGTATATTAACAGTATGAGATGTCTATTGGTAGAGTTTCTTGTGGGAGTGCAGTCACATGTGCAGTTTGCTGCATCCTGCTTTCTTGATAGTCATCTGAGGATATGTATCCTTATCCCTTTGATGGCTGCTAGTTTGAAGTAGCTGATAGAGAACATTGTCAGTGGTTGGGAATATTGCAGAATGTCCTAGCTGGGGAGGAAAGCCGTAGAGGCCAATGTGAAATCTTTGTCAGATGGCCATATAGTTAGAACCTTGCTTATGCTGAAGTTAGTGGCTTGAGTGAAAATTGAGTAAGGACCTCCGGATATGACCCACATAAAAGAAGGGTTGATACAGCAGTAAGAGCAGCCATGACTTGGATTGTAAAGATTATTGGCAGTTGGAAAGCTCAACTGCCTCCACAGATGGAAACTGTGGTTTTCTTTGGTTATAGGTTGCTTAATGCTAGGACAATAGTGGACTATTGTGTTCAAGTCAACCATTCATGAAGAAGCTTTTTTTGAATTTATTATTGAAACCTGGCTAAATGCTGCAACATGGCCAATACCCACATTTCTCTCAGATGGAGGCTTCACAGTCCAGGGCATTGTAACAGGCAGGCTGGACTACTATAATATGCACCTCATCAGGCTTTCCTTTAAATGTATGCAAAGGCCACACTAATTACAGAGTAAATCTGCTCACTTCCTTCTTAGGATAGGAACAAGGAGCTGGGTATTGTCCCACCTCCAAGTCTGTAGTATACTGTATGCTGTGTCTTTAAAATGACATATATAAGAGCATTGGGGTGTTGCCCAGTGGCAGAAGCCCTGGTGTAGGGAGACACAAAGAAAGCACTTGAATGCAACTGGACAACAGTGCACATGTTTGTTTCTGACCATAAAGATTTATAATTTAAAATTTAGTGTTTAAATATGTTAGCCACTTTAACTTCTTTAGTATTCCCTGAGCTCTGGTGACTGCAGTACATGCACAGATAGCAGCCCACAACTACCTTGTAACATGACTAACCCGATGATAAGCACACTGTAATGGTGGTAGCTTTAATTCTGTTAGCTCTGTGTTACATCTTTACATTTAAGAAGTGTGCCTGCCCATCTGCTACAGGGCAGAGCTGTAAGGGGATCCAAGGAGGGGGATCTTACAGAGTGAGCAATATGCTCAGCTTTCTATAGTCATCACCTCCCATCTCTTCTTGTTTTCCTTTAATCTAACAAAATATTTCAGCGTAAAATCATGTTTCAGAAAATACAATATACACCAAATTCTAGGTGACAAAAAATGTTCACCCGTCCTAATTTAATGTAAAGCTAGCAAAAGCAGAACCAATTTTTCAATTCTTATGGTCCATGTTTTCTGATTATTCAGTATTTCTGAATGTGTGAGGCACTTCACAGGAGATAAGAAAACTCCTTCCCTGCCAGGAACACTTTACTGTCTAAATATAAGGCAAGATGCAGCAACCTGATAGGGAAAAAGGAGAACAAGCAAGACTGATATAGGCTTATCCAGTTATGGACTATTCAATGTCCATTGCTGTCAATGGAAGGCCTCCTGTTGGTTTCACTAGGTATTGGATTGGGTCTTTACTTAGGTATGTTGTGTGGGTATCTTGAAATTACAGTGCAATGATCTATATGTATCCATATACTCTTTTAGAAGGGATGGAAATGGGATGAGAGAAGGAAGGAAGGAGGGGGTATGAGAAGGGAAAGAAGCAAGAGTTTTACACACACACACACACACACACACACACACACACACACCACCCTAGAGAGAGAGAGAGAAAAAAAAAGACTAAAATAATTTTCATGCCTCCAGTGTCAGTAACCTGAAATGAGATAACTGGATATGTGACAGAAATCAGCAATTTTAATAGAGAACTTCTGAAAAAGGTCTGCCCTTACGGAATATATTAAATATCTAGCATTTTAACACCAGCACCATTGAATCATCTCAGAAATGGCTTCAGATTCACTATCTCCTTAGTAACAGCCTGAACCATTCCCGAATTGTGAGACCAAAAATATAACCTTTAGCAGAGCACCTCTGTTGACCTAAATTAACAATCCCATTCCTATTTACAAAAGCTGAAGGTCAAAAAAAGTCTTGAGTAGTTTATTTTTTTGGTCATAATTCTTCCTCTCTCCTGCACTTTAATAATGTCTTATCACTGGAGCTGCGTGAAACTTTCAAAACAAAATCCAAGCCACAGGAATTGGGTAAGTTTAGACTGTGCAGCATGTGTTTATTCTGTTCAGAGCAGGTTGAGAAATCCATCTGCTTAAAGAGACTTTGAGCTCAAGCAGTAATATGCCATTTTACTTTGTACATGAAATCAAATTCACGTTTGCCTTAAAAACAGTTCTATATACATTTCAGCATTTGAGGTGGCTCATTTAATAAGGAATCATTTAAATGAGGTTGTAATTTTATACCCAATTTTCCAAGATCACCCACTATAAAAATATCACAAAAATCAAGCAAGAACACAGTGTGAGGACACATATATAACTAAATCAATTCCATTTGCTTATTCAATATTAAGTAGGTGAAAACAAACACAGGTAAACCAGCAATATATTATAAACACTCAATATCTACTTTTGCTATTAAACAGCCTAATTCACAGTTCGTATGGTCATCTATCTGATTTATAAACCATGGCACTGTGACAATTTGGAGAAATCTGTCTATATGATTCTATTTGAGATTGAGTTCTCTGTATACATCTTTACCAGGCTGCAAACTCCATTTTGAATGTGCTGCACTTTTGTCTCTATTGTCTACTTGCCTCTATGTTAGGCCTTGTCTCCACTGCAGGGAAATTTGATCTAAGCTACACAATTTGAGTTACGTGAATAGCATAACTCAAATCAACATAGCTTAAACCTACTTACCGTGGGGGTCCACACTATGCGATGTCGACAGGAGATGCTCTCCCATCGACTCCCCTACGCTTATTGATCCGGTGGAGTACAGGACTCAACGGGAGAGCGATCTGCGGTCGATTCACTAGACCACTAAATTGATCGCCGCTCGTTGATCCCCCGGTAAGTGTAGACAAGCCCTTAGACTGGAATTCCAAAGGTGGCAGCAAAGGACTAACAAAAGTGCATGAACATGGATTTGTCATCACTCTACATGAAAGGCCATCCCCTGTCTAGAGGAACTAGTTTAGCCAGAGAAAGGTAACCTATCAAGGAAGTCGCCAGGTAGGACTCTTTGGTCCCCTGTTGAGGCTGGAAGGTAATAAAAGGGAAGAAGCTGCTTTACTTTCTCTTTCTTTGTCCATTTTTCACCAGTTTAAGATGATGGAAGCTGCTGAAGGAGCTAAACAGTGGGAGACTGTGGCTACATGAGCAAAGATTGTCCTCCAGGGACTCCCAAAGGAAGGGTGAGCTGGAAAGGGGATAATGCATGTAGGGTGTGTTATTTTGTATGGATCTGTGCATTTCTTGCACGATTAAGTAAAGAGCAACAGTGGAAAGTATCTGTAACCCTCATTTGGAGTTTGCCAGTTCCTGGAACTCTGGACTGAGCTGATGGAGTGGAGGGGTCCTACCCTATGGATTACAACAGTAATGGCTACCAATACCTAGCAGAGTGCTCAGCTTTCTTGAAGTCAGGGGTGGAACAGAATGGACTAGAAAACCCTGGTAAGGCCAGTAGCGAGACTTCTGCAGGGGATAACATGGACAGGCAGTTTGCTGGGCCAGTGATGAACCAGGGCTGCTCGGCCCCTCAGTGGGAGGGAACAGCCTGACTGAGACACAAAGAGATTAGTTTTCATTTCAGTTTTGAGCTTTGAATTTGGGAGCGGACAGAGAATCAGAACAGCTCAGGGACTCTCCTTTGATTAAGTATCAGAGGGGTAGCCGTGTTAGTCTGAATCTGTAAAAAGCAACAGAGGGTCCTGTGGCACCTTTAAGACTAACTGAAGTATTGGGAGCATAAGCTTTCGTGGGTAAGAACTTCACTTCTTGCATCTGAAGAAGTGAGGTTCTTACCCACGAAAGCTTATGCTCCCAATACTTCTGTTAGTCTTAAAGGTGCCACAGGACCCTCTGTTGCTTTCCTCTGATTAACTCCCTCTCCCCACAAAGGGAGTCTTTGAACTGCTGTGGGATCTAGTGCATGGTTCCAGCCTGGCAGAGACTGGCCTCCGGAGTGCCAGAGATCCAACCTGGTGCCAGCTGAGACCTTCACAGGAGATGCTGTAAGAGGGTCCCATTTCTTTAAGCTGGCTGATGTTCACGGCACTGCAACACTCATCTCCGGACTCATCCTCAGTGTAGCACCTGCCTGGGAAGCTGCCAGGGAGGGAGCTGGGGCCTGCAAAGAGTTGAGTTTTAGGAGGTGGAGGATTAGTTCATGTATTGATATTTTAGTACTTATTAGTTAACCTTAACCCTATTCTTCCCTGGATCCTATTTTACCGCTCCCCCTTTGTTATATTGTTATTTTGGGGTGTGTCATTTCTTTGCTGGGGTTTGTGTTGATGTACTGTATTGTTTCTTGTGTATTGGATTTGATGCTTCCTGCCAGCAGTGGTAGCATTATTCATTTTTCGAAGGGACAGCACCCCTGGTGTCTCAGGCACAGTGACGAATCATCTTAGGTGAAGATATCAGGCATCACAAAAAGGAACCCAGGAACCAACCCAGGTGAGGAGAGGGAGGAAGCTACTCCAAATAGTAAACACCAGGAAGGAGGTTTGAGCCACACTTTGGGGGAGGGACTACATGTCTATCTGTGTTATATTCTACATCTACCATGTGTCCCCTGAACAAGTTAACCTGTAACCCAGAAGGCTCACAGTGGGATTCTGGGAGCAGGAGTGTTTAAATTACTGGGGTATCTTGGGGCTCAGCGCTGGGGATTAAAGCAGATGGGTTGAAGCACTCCATTTCTGTGAAGGGATAGCACACTGAAAGTCAGAGCCAAGGAAAGTTTCCAGAGACCAAAGGAGGACACAGTTTTGTCACATGCTGAGGCCCAGGGAGGCTTAAAACACCCAATTCTCCAAAGTCTGTATCTTCACAGTAATTTGGTGTGTCACCAACAGGAGCAGACCAAATTAGATCTATGAGACACAGTAAGCATTATTGTTCCTTTAAATTACAGCCCAGAATTTGTTACAATGCATAGGCAGTTTTGCTCTCTCTTGCTATATTTTGTGTTTTACTTAAAGCCCCAGATCCCAGAGTATTGTGAATACATAAAGATATCAACTTTCATTTTAAAAGAGTTTTAAGTCTTTTTGGTTTGGGAAAAAAACTTGAAAATATTATTAGAGTGTACTCTAAAGGCTCAGAAACCAGAAGACAAAGAACCCTTACATTGTGGGGCTGTTTTAATCTCATGATTTATAACCCAATCTCATGATTACTTTAGAATGCTTGAGGTGGGAATCCCAACATAGGAAGAGCATGGCCATTGCACCACTCTTATAGGTTTCAGTACAAGTTCTTCCCTACATCTAACCATCCCTGCATGGCACTACCTCCTTCCCCCCATCATCCCCTTTTACAGAGTCTGGTGTTGCTATGGTTGCTAACATAAAGCCATCCTTGCTATTGAGGAAGGACAAGGACTGCAGTTGCTTCTGCCTGAGACTCCTTGCTCCCTTCCTCAACTCTTGCACACAAATCTGGCATTAAGCATTTATTCCAGTATACTCACCTCATTAATGAGACACAAGCTGTATCAATCTGACCTTCTTAATTTGTTGATGTGCTACACACATCTTCTGAATGATCTGTATCCAAATAATCATGGTTTAATGACAGTACTTTTGCCATCTTTATTTTTGTATTTTTATAGGGTAAAATTCACCCTCGTGCAGAGAGCCTATACAAGGTCTATCCTCCCACGTAAGTCCTTCTTAAACCCTATCTAGAGACCTTAAGTGGTATTTGAGGGGCATGTGGATGACTTTCAACCACACTGGCATGCATGTCATATGGGTGATCTGGTGATACTCCTGGGGCAGATCTTAAGCTGGTGTGAATTCTCATCAGTAGGTGTATGACTGTTACACCAACTGAGGATCTCATCTGACTTTTTGTCTCTTGGTTATGTTTCAAGTCTCATTCATGCAAACTGTGTGTCGAAGGTTATGTCCCAAAGTCATCCCCTTGTTGTGAAGGCAGGTGCCTCCATGACATCATGCACAGAATCATAAAATTGTAGGACTGGAAGAGACCTCGACAGGTCATCTAGTCCAGTCCCCTTTACTCAAGGCAGGAGTAAGTATTATCTAGAGCATCTCTGATAGGTGTCTAACCTGCTCTTAAAAATCTTCATGGAGATTCCACAATGTCCCTAGGCAATTTATTTCAGTTCTTAACCTCCCTGATGGTTAGGAAGTTTTTCCTAATGTCCAACCTAAACCGCCCTTGCTGCAATTTAAGCCCATTGCTTCTTATCCTATCTTCAGAAGTTAAGGAGAACAATTTTTCTCCCTATTCTTTGTAACAAACTTTTATGTACTTGAAAATGGTTATCATGCCCTCTCTCAGTCTTCTCTTTTCCAGACTAAAAAACCCAATTTTTCCAATCTTCCCTCATAGGTCCTGTTTTCTAGGCCTTTAATCATTTTTGTTGCTCTCCTCTGGAGTCTCTCCAGTTTGTCCACATCTTTCCTGAAATGTGGCACCCAGAACTGGACACAATGTTCCAGTTGAGGAGTAACAAGCGCAGAGTAGAGCGAAAAAATTACTTCTTGTGTCTTGCTTACAATGCTCCTGCTTATACATCCCGGAATGATATTTGCTTTTTTTGCAACAGTGTTACACTGTTGACTCATATTTAGGTTGTGATCCATTATGACCCCCAAAATCCCTTTCCATGGTACTTCTTCCTAGGCAGTCATTTCCCATTTTGTATGTGAGCAACTGATTGTCCCTTCCTAGGTGGAGTACTTTGCATTTTTCCTCATTGAATTTCATCCTATTTATTTCAGACCATTTCTCCAGTTTGTGCAGATCATTTTGAATTTTTATCCTGTCCTCCAAAGCACTTGCAACCCCTCTCAGCTTGGTATTGTCTGCAAACTTTATAAATGTACCCTCTATGCTATTATCTAAATCATTGATGAAGATATTGAACAGAACTGGACCCAAAACTGATCCCTGTGGGACCCCACTTGATATGCCCATCCAGCTTGACTGTGAACCACTGATAACTAATCTCTGGGAATGGTTTTCCAACCAATTACACTGCTCTACAGCCAAAATGCTTCTGAAATAAATGTAGTCAA